>NC_057800.1:508475647-508681657 GCF_018294505.1 Triticum aestivum | reverse complement strand
TTCTTCCCCCAGGATGGGAGTTTTTTTTTCCAAAAAGGGGGTTATCCCCCGGCCTCTGCATGAGAGCGATGCATACAGCCATATTATTGATAAGCAAAAGGTCCAACAAAAGTCTTCAGGTCTCAAAAAAGAAAAAGGAGTGATGGTAGCCATCTTCTTAGGTAATATTTGGGATGCCATTGTGGATGATAAGCAAAAAAGAGCACTCTTATGTGAGACCGCCACACATGGACGAAAAAAATATGGATATAATTTAAGAGAACATATCATCACGTGTTTGGTGATAAGATTTATGTTCGTTAGGCGAGTCACAAATGGCACCCTGATGTAGATATCGTTTGGCGGTAGTGTGTCAAGGTGGTGGCCAGTCTCATCATCGTCGAGCCTGATTCTTCTGTTGAACACGTAAGATTGAAATGGGTCATCATCGTTCGAATCAGTGAGATGTACAACATCCATTGTGGTAACTGGTCCTATCAAGGAAAATCATATCATCTCTCCACCAGTTAGACCGTTCTGTGTAATGAACTGCGTCCATCCTTCGTCACCCATACGGGGGCTTGTCGGCCCTTTCTGCGGTTCAATGATGTAAGTGGCCCCGCGACACACAAAGAGCACACTCTCTTCCGTTAATTCATTGAGCTCTAGCCTAGCGTTGCATGGAACAATCTGTGCAACAAACACAAAACAAAGCACACATTATATACATTGTAAAAGCACAAAATTAAAACATAAAAGCACACCATATCCTGTTAGAGAATATTTAATTAATTAATCCTTCGATATTTACAATTGCAACATTTAGAAAATTGCACAAACAATACAAACATGTCATTAATCATCTATCACCAAAAAATAATGCATTTTCAAATATATTCATGCATATCGATCCACACATTAACAAAATATAACAATCATATTCATAAACATACATGCATTGCATTCAATCGATAGATGCACGTATATAAAATTTCATACATACTCTCTCAAACTATACATGCATTGCATTCATTTACAAAAAACGTATATATTCATAAACATCCATATATAATTTATATCCACCAAAAGCTATTCTTTTTTTGCAGGAACTATCCAAACTTTTCATACAATCCATAGATGCATATATATTATCCATATCAACCATGTCAAGACATATATATATATATATATATATGTGTGTGTGTGTGTGTGTGTGTGTGTGTGTGTGTGTGTGTGTGTGTGTGTGTTTATATATTGTTTTTTCATATGTAGAAAAATATTGAGATAAATAGCAAAAAAGGGGGAAGTTGCCCCTATAGTTAGCTCACCTTGGGATTGTTGGCGTCGAGGTGGGAGGGGTGGTCGGCCGGCAGAAAATGTTGGAAATATGCCCTAGAGGCAATAATAAAGTGGTTATTATTATATTTCCTTGTTCATGATAATTGTCTATTGTTCATGCTATAACTGTATTAACCGGAAACCGTAATACATGAGTGAATACATAGATCATAATATGTCCCTAGTAAGCCTCTAGTTAACTAGCTCGTTGATCAATAGATGGTCATGGTCTCCTGACCATGGACATTGGATGTCGTTGATAACGGGATCACATCATTAGGAGAATGATGTGATGGACATGACCCAATCCTAAGCGTAGCACAAGATCGTGTAGTTCGTTTGATAAAGCTTTTCTAATGTCAAGTATCATTTCCTTAGACCATGAGATTGTGCAACTCTCGGATACCGTAGGAATGCTTTGGGTGTGCCAAATGTCACAACGTAACTGGGTGGCTATAAACATGCACTATAGGTATCTCCGAAAGTATCTATTGGGTTGGCACAAATCGAGACTGGGATTTGTCACTCCGTATGACGGAGAGGTATCTCTGGGCTCACTCGGTAATGCATCATCATAACGAGCTCAATGTGACTAAGGAGTTGGTCACAGGATCATGCGTTACAAAACAAGTAAAGAGACTTGCCGGTAACGAGATTGAACGAGGTATGGGGATACTAACGATCGAATCTCGGGCAAGTAACATACCGATAGACAAAGGGAATTACATACGGGATTGATTGAATCCTCGACATCGTGGTTCACCCGATGAGATCATCATGGAACATGTGGGAGCCAACATGGGTATTCAGATCCCGCTGTTGGTTATTGGCCAGAGAAATGTCTCAGTCATGTCTGCATGGTTCCCAAACCCGTAGGGTCTACACACTTAAGGTTATGTGATGCTAGAGTCGTTATGGGAAATAGTATGTGGTTACCGAAGGTTGTTCGGAGTCCTGGATGCGATCCCGGACGTCACGAGGAGTTCCAGAATGGTTTGGAGGTGAAGAATTATATATGGGAAGTCTTGTTTCAGTCGCCGAAATAATTTTGGGGGTTATCGGTATTGTGTTGGGACCATCGCAAGGTGTTCGGGGGTCCACCGGGTGGGGCCTGACGGTGTCCTGGACTAGGGGGTACTCACCACATCGTCTCCCGGCCAGGTGGATCGGGCCGAGAACCCCCATGGAGGTTCACTCATGGGCCACTTCGGGCAGCCCCTGCCACATACAAGGAGTATTCCATAAGACTTCGTAATCAAGACAAGGACTTCTCTCCACCAACGTATTCGGCTAGGAATCTTGTTATCCTAGGCTTTTGGTGCATTATATAAGCCAAGGCCAGGCTAGTCGATAGATTATTATGACAATCGTACAAGCTAGACTTCTAGGGTTTAGCCATTACGATCTTGTGGTAGATCAACTCTTGTAATACTCATATTCATCAAGATCAATCAAGCGGGGCGTAGGGTATTACCTCCATAGAGAGGGCCCGAACCTGGTGTGACGCCCCGAGTCCGTCGCGCCAGGTGTCTCCCAGTTGTTCGCCGTCGTTGCCATGTCTTTTGCTTGCGTGTTGCATTTCATCATGTTATCATGTGCATTGCATCATCATGTTTTCAAAACTTGCATCCGTCTGGATCTCCCAGTTCTTTCCGTTGTTCATTCTAAGCCGAGACACACTTGCATGCGCCCGCGGTATGTCCGAAATATTATTTCATAAGTGGCCAGAAAATGTTCTCGGATTGGGTTGAAAGTTGGCATGAGGTGTTGTTATAGTGTAGATAGGCCGCCTGTCAATTTTCATCGCATTCGGAGCTCGTTGGATAGCCTAACCGTTAAACTTATAGCAGCAATATAGCTGGTCTTAAAGTCGGACGTTTCGGTCTCCGGAACAGTCGCTGGACCGCTCTACTTCTCTCTCTTCTCAGCCCACAGTCTCTCCACACCCACCTGCAGCCCATATAAGCCCTTCCCTCCGACCGGAGTCGTCGGATCATGATCGGAGGACTCCGGAAGCCCCCAAATTCCCCCTAACCCTAAACCTGCCTATTTAAACCACCTCCCCCTTCCAAATCTGGTCATCCATCTCCTCCCTCGTTTCCCGTGCCATACTAACCAGCCGCCGCCGCCATCCTCCTTATTTTCCGGCGCCCTCCACGTCGTCCCTGCCACTTGGCGCGTAGCCATTGGCTGGGCCGCCACCCAGCACCGCCCGTGGCCAGTGGCAAGCCGCCACGTCGCCTCCTCGCGCCCCACTTCACCGCGGCCCGCGGAGCCCGCCGCTGGCCCGCGCCGGACTAGATCTGGGCTTGGACAAACCCGTCCCCGAACCTGCGCGCCGCCGCCTTCCTTTCAGATCGGGAGAGCCCCGATCTCCTCTCCCTCATGCCCCACCGTCCGCCGACGGCGACCAAGACCGCTGTCGGTGTCAAAACCGGCGGATCTCGGGTAGGGGGTCCCGAACTGTGCGTCAAGGCCGGATGGTAACAGGAGACAAGGGACACGATGTTTTTACCCAGGTTCGGGCCCTCTCGATGGAGGTAATACCCTACTCCTGCTTGATTAATATTGATGATATGGGTAGTACAAGAGTAGATCTACCACGAGATCAAGGAGGCTAAACCCTAGAAGCTAGCCTATGGTATGATTGTTGTATATGGAGTTGATGTCCTATGGACTACAACCCTCCGGTTTATATAGACACCGGATAGGGTTAGGGTTACACAGAGTCGGTTACAATGGTAGGAGATCTTGAATATCCGTATCGCCAAGCTTGCCTTCCACGCCAAGGAAAGTCCCATCCGGACATGGGACGAAGTCTTCAATCTTGTATCTTCATAGTCCTGGAGTCCGGCTGAAGGTATAGTCCGGCTACCCGAACACCCCCTAATCCAGGACTCCCTCAGTAGCCCGTGAACCAGGATTCAATGATGACGAGTCCGGCGCGCAGATTGTCTTCGGCATTGCAAGGCGGGTTCCTCCTCCAAGTCCTTCATAGAAGATTGTAAACACCAAGAGTAGTGTACGGCTCTGCAAAATAAGTTTCCACATATTGCCATAGAGAGAATGATATAAACACAAATCAAATCTGCTGACGTATTTCGCAGTGCGTCATCACACTACGGCCAAGTCCTTTACTCGAATCGTTTTTAATTTTCCACCTCAGCACGTTTTGCGAGGCGGTTTCCTTGGCACGTCTTGTCAAAGCAGAGATCGTGTACCCCCTTTATGGGATTCTCATCAATACGGACGTGGGTAACCCAACCGCGCCATTTATCATGGCACTTGGGAGGCAAGCGAGTTTTACTAGGCTGGTGGGGACGCACAACCGCATCCGCCCATATAAGGGGATAAGGATCCACCTTTTTACCTACGCCTTTTTCCTCCTTTGCCTATCCATCTCCTGCGCACTCGAGCTCCAGCGCCCAAGCCCGCACTTCCCGCCTCAACCTTCTCCAGCAATGTCCGGAGCGGGAGGCAAGTGGATGGTCTCCTCCGCTACGGAGGGCCAAGTCAAGAAGCTAAGGAAGGCCGGATACCTGTCTAAGGACATCGCGCACCGGCTTCCCGAAAAGGGGCAGCTTCTCCCTACCCCAAGGCCCCATGAGAGGGTAGTATTTCTTCCCCACTTCCTCCGCGGATTGGGTTTTCCACTCCACCCTTTTGTCCGGGGGCTCATGTTCTACTACGGCCTGGATTTCCACGATCTGGCCCCGAACTTCATCCTCAACATCTTGGCGTTTATCGTCGTGTGCGAGGCTTTCCTCCGCGTCCGCCCTCATTTCGGCCTCTGGCTCAAGACCTTCAATGTCAAGCCCAAGGTGGTGCGCGGCAGCCAGGCGGAGTGCGGAGGCGCCATGGTGGGCAAGATGGCCAACGACCTATGGTTTGAGGGCTCTTTTGTGGAGACCCTAAAGGGGTGGCAATTCGGGTGGTTTTACATCACCGAGCCACGTGATCCGAACTGGATCGCAGCCCCCGAGTTTTGATCCGGACCCCCCACGCGGCTTATGTCCTGGAAAGAGACCGGCCTGTCGTGGGGTGACGAAAAAGAGGTGACTGGATTGCAAACATGCATCCAGTCCCTGGTGAACAAGCAAATCCGGCTTGTTAATGTAATCTAGGTTATGCTTGTCCACCGGATCCTCCCGTGCCAACAACGGGATTTTAATCTGTGGGAGTTCGACCCGGCGCAGCACCAAACCCTTAGCAGGCTCTTCGACACGATGTACGAAGATGCCTGGAAGGTGCTATTCAAGGGCGCCGAGGCTCCCGCATCCGCTTCCGAGGACCGCGGATACAGCTCGCAGCGTCACGCTAGCGAGGTAAGCTATCTTCACCTTTTACAGGATGTTAAGCTTTTTTCATAGTTTGACTCTATGCGGGATCTAAACTCCCTTACCTTTAACAGGCTTGGCGAGCGATATCCGGACCGATTAACTGTCCGGCTCCACTGCCCGAAGACCCAGCCCCAGCTCTACTAGTGAAGCTGCTGGTTCCGGCGCCTTATGTGGTGCCGGAGAAGAAGGCCAAGAAGAAGAAGACCACGGGGACTTGAAAGAGTGCCTGTAACGTGGTGGTGTCGGACTCGCCATCCGATGAGTCTGAGACGCCCTCTTCCCGTGAAAACGAGGAGGAGGAAGAAGAAAACTCTCCCCCCCAGCAGAGGGAGGAGAGAAGAGGAAGGCCGCCCCAACGGGGGAGGCCGAGGGGTCTAGGAAAAGGAAGACCCCTCCGCCGGACTACTCCCACGACGCCGAAGAGGGCGGAGAGGAGTGGCCAAACAGGGCCAAGCGTCCGGCGAAATCGTAAGTTCGGATATCAGAGTAACTCATGATGTTCCTTTGTTGCACAGCCTTCCCTAATGTTGAACGTAATTATGCAGCCCGCCCCGGGCCGAATTCAACGAATCGTCGGGCGGCTCCCTGGACTCATCGGACGTGAACTCAGTTCCGCCCGCTGTCTCCCCCCGCACTGCAGACGACACCGAAGAGGCGTCGCGACAAGCTCCGGGGCAGGAGGAGGTGGTCCCGGAGGATCCGCAAGGCAACCTCCCGGACTCCAGGAGTGAAGGGGATAAGGCCCCCCAGGGATCCAAGTCCGGCTTTGTGCCGGACACCGCGCCGGAATCTTCCACAGTTCCGGACCGCGCTAGGCGAACTCCTTCCAAGAGGAGCAAGCCTTCTAAGCCGGCAGCCTCCGTCCAACCGGGGGTGCCGGACAATCTGCTGGAGGTGCTTGACGGCGCCTCCATCGACGAGGGGCACCGTACTATTATGAGTACGGTGATCCAGAAGGTTCAGTCCGTCAAGAGCGGACTAACTGAAGCTTGTGCTAGCCTTCTAACAGGCTTTGAGGTAAGTAAAAATATGTAAAAATATTACCGCATAGACAGTAGCCCCTGATGCTCTGTTTGGCGTTCGGAAAGAAAAGCCGAATAGAGGATCTATTAAATATCGCAGGAGTCTAACAAAAAAGAGTCAATATGCGTATGCAGGCTTCGCTGCTATCCACCGCCGCACTGACTGCGGAGGTGGGTGTACTGAAGCAGGACCTCGAGCAGACCGAGCAAGAGCTCGGCCTTGCCAAGCGGCGGCTCGAGGAGAGAGAAGGTAAGAAATACCTTACAGAAAAAGTGCCTATAAAAAGGCGTGATTGCAAAAAAATAACAGGATTGTACTACTTATTGTAGGGGCCACGATTGAGGTGGTGACCCTTAAGCAGGCGCTGTCTGAGGCCGAAAAGAAAACGGCCGCGGAGCGCACCGAGCGAGACAGACTTGGGGCTCAGGTCGGCGAGGTGCAGCAAGAGCTTCAGGCTCTCATGAAAAAACATGAGAGTTTGGAGCTTGAGTCAAAGGCGCAAGCATCCGAGCTCGTGACGGCCCTTGAGACTGCCAAGTCTGCCAAGGCCGAACCCCAAAAGGCCCTCCGAGAGTTGGAGGAGATGAGGAAGATAGCAGCGGGTAAGGCATTCTTTATGCAAAGCAGAAATATAAAAGTAAACTACTTGTTACTTACCCGAATCCGGAGCTCTCCAGGGGCATTCGCAGATCTTCCCTGCTGCGTATCCGACGCCGCCGCATTCTACCAAGCTGAAGAGGACAGCTCGACGGAGAAGGTGTTCTGGTCTCAGTATTCTGAGGCCGGACACCCTGTGCCTTTGAGCGACCAGCTGAAACAGCTGGTCAAGCTCCACAAGGCGGCCGAACAGGCCATGAAGGGCTTGATAGTTCGGCTGTGGCCCGGAGAGGCCCTGCCTGGGAGCTATTTTAGGCTGGTGTGGCGGTTGGTGGAGGCCTGTCCTAGGCTCGAGGTCATCAAGCGCTCCGTCTGCACCGAAGGTGCCCGTCGGGCCCTTGCCCGTGCAAAGGTGCACTGGGGTAAGCTGGACGGTGAGAAGCTTGTGAAGGAAGGGCCGCCGCCGAGTAAGGAGCATCGCAAGCCCGAGAACTACTACAAGGATGTTCTTGCAGATGCCCGCCTTGTGGAGGATGAATGTACCAAGGATGTGATTTTTGAATGAACTCGCTCGTGTTTATCCTGTGCACTGAAAACTTGTTCATATGCGCTAAGCAATGCTTATTGAATTTAAAATATTACTTTCTGTGCGGCCGTTTATCAAAAAATTGAGAGATGGCCAGTCGTCGGCTTCTGCCCCCATGCCACTAGTGCTGGGGTGTTCGGGATAAACCTGAGCGCTCTTTTTCCCATAGTTGGGTCCTTCGAGGGAGGCGCTCAGCACAACGAACCAGGCAATCGGACTATAATGCTTGAACACTCTCACTTAGCCATAGAACTCTATAATTTTAAATTTCGGTGAAGCCCCTAGTTCGGAAGACCGAGTTCGGGGCGCTATCCACGCCTTGACTGGACAAAGCCGGCTCCTCGCTCGAAGCGGCATAAGTCTTTAGGGACTCGAAAAACCTCTCGAACAGCGACCGGTCTCTCGCCTCATCATGACAGTCAGTTTTAGCTTTCTCCACTAAGGTGCTGAACCCAGCTGAACTGGGGCACAATCGCAGTGGTTCTCCTAGTGCTACCTTAGCCGATATAGCGGAACGTAAGGCACCAAAACATAGGAGCCGGGCAAACCCAACTATTGACCCAAATCATGATTCAGAGCCGATGCATATAGTGCTATAAGTTCGGGGTGCCGCACTTGTGAAAGTGTACGGACTTCTCACACCATAATGAGGGGTACTGAAGCCCCTGGCGTGTTTGCCGTACCATGGTGTACGGGTGCAATCATGTCATTTAATAAACATATATGTGAAAAGAGGATAATGCAAAAAATAGACAAAAAGCTATGCATTGTTTATAGAGAGGCTATTTATCAAAGCCGAATGATACAAATAGTGCGATAAGCAAAAAGATATTGGACTATTTAACATGTCCTGACCAGGGGCAGGCCGCGGAATTGTATTCGAAACAGGTATACCACTCGTAACAGAGACCACCTGGGAGTTCCATAATGCGGCATGGCTTGTCTGCCTCCCTGGATCTTGCATCGTTTGTGCGGCAGTCGAATTGCCGAACAGGTCGTCCGAAGTATGGAGTCCTGAAAGTAAGAAAAAATTAAAAAAAAGGCTCCGGCAGCCCCTAGTACGTTTTAAGCCGTATTTTGGGCGTGCCGTTATTGTGCCCCTTCCCCTGTGCCCATGGTATTTCAAGGGCGTCGTTATGTACGCGAGGCACTGGTTTCGCTATGTCGCGAGAGCTGGGGTTGGGGCCGCATTGCTACGCTTGCTCAGAACATGCCAGGCGGTCCTGCTGTGGGTTACTCCGGGCGCGCTTGGTAGTGTCTGGCTTTTTAACGGCCGGACTGGAGAATTGCCTAAGAAGGCTACTTTGTACTTCCGCTGCTAGAGCCGCCGTGTGCTCCTCCGTACGGAGGGAGCGTTCGGTGTTTTCATTGACCGTGATTACTCCTTGAGGGCCTGGCATCTTGAGCTTGAGATATGTGTAGTGCGGCACCGAATTGAACTTTGCGAATGCGGTTCGTCCGAGCAGGGCGTGATAGCCACTGCGAAACGAGACTATATCGAAGATTAACTCTTCGCTTCGGAAATTGTCCGGGGATCCGAAGACCACGTCAAGTGTTACTGAGCCTATACAGTTGGCTTCTACACCTGGTATAACGCCTTTAAAGGTTGTTTTTTGTGGGCTTAATCCTTGAGGGATCTATGCCCATTTTCCGCATTGTATCCTGGTAAAGCAGGTTCAAGCTACTGCCGCCGTCCATGAGAACTCTTGTGAGATGAAATCCGTCGATGATTGGGTCGAGAACCAATGCGGCGAAGCCGCCATGACGGATGCTAGTGGGATGGGCCCTTCGATCAAAAGTGATCGGGCAGGGGACCATGGGTTGAACTTTGGGGCGACTGGCTCCAACGCGTATACGTCCCATAGCGCATGCTTCTGCTCCCTCTTGGGAATGTGGGTTGCGTATATCATGTTCACCGTCTGCACTTGTGGGGGAAAGCCCTTCTGTCCATTGTTGTTCGGCGGCCTGGGCTCCTCCTCCTCGTTGCTGTGCAGCCCCTTGTCTTTATTTTCGGCTCTTAACTTGCTTGCCTGCTTGAACACCCAACAATCCCTGTTAGTGTGATTGGCTGGCCTTTCGGGGGTGCCATGTATCTGGCACAAGCGGTCGAGTATTCGGTCCAAACTGGACGGGCCCTGAGTATTCTTTTTGGATGGCTTTTTCCGCTGACCGGATTTATAGCCTCTGAATCCGGCATTGACTGCCGTTTCTTCATTGCTGTTACTGCTAATGTGGCATTTTTGCTTATTCCGACGTGTCCTGCCACTTTTGTCCTTGGTATCCGAATTACCAGGGTTCTTTGATAAGTTGTTACTACGAGCTAGCCAGCTGTCTTCTCCCGCGCAAAAGCGGGTCATGAGTGTTGTGAGGGCTGCCATAGATTTCGGCTTTTCCTGTCCTAGGTGCCGGGCAAGCCACTCGTCGTGGATGTTATGCTTGAAGGCTGCTAGGGCCTCTGCGTCCGGACAGTCGACTATCTGGTTTTTCTTTGTTAGGAACCGTGTCTAGAATTGCCTGGCCGATTCCCCTGGCTGCTAAATTATGTGGCTTAAGTCGTCGGCATCCGGTGGTCGCACGTAAGTGCCCTGGAAGTTGTTGAGGAATGCGGCTTCCAGGTCCTCCCAAGAACCGATTGAGTCTGCTGGCAAGCTGTTAAGCCAATGCCGGGTCGGTCCTTTAAGTTTGAGCGAGAGGTATTTGATGGCGTGTAGATCATCGCCGCGTGCCATGTGGATGTGAAGGAGATAATCCTCGATCCATACCGCCGGATCTGTTGTGCCATCGTATGATTCGATGTTTACGGGTTTGAAACCCTTTGGGATTTTATGATCCACTACTTCATCCGTGAAGCATAGCGGGTGTGCGGCGCCTCTGTACTGGGTTATATCACGATGCAGCTCGGAAGAGCTATGTCTGTTGTGTTCGGCCCGGGCGGATTTGTTGTATACAGAGTGAAGATCATCGTCACGTGCCATAGGGCGCCTGCGCGATCCGTAGATCGATCTTGTTTGTCTTGCCTTATCCTCCAGTATGTCTCGCAGGTCTGGCGCATTTTCCCGTGCCTTAGTTGAGCGGCGTCGGGGCATGGCTTCTGTTGAGGGCCGAGAGGCCTCTCTGTCGCGGCCGCGAGGTGGCCGATCTGCCATGTCGTGCGCTGGTAATGTAGGTGCTTCCTCCTCTGATCGGGGTAGCGGACTGCGCTTTGGGTAACTCTTGGAGGGGCATTTGAGTTCATACTCTTCGGCTGTAAGGACCTCAATCCATCTGTCGGCTAGCAAATCTTGGTCAGCTCTAAGCTGTTGCTGCTTTTTCTTGAGGCTGCTCGCCGTGGCTAAAAGACTGTGTTTGAAACGCTCTTGTTCGGCGGGGTCTGATGGTACGACGAATTCGTCGTCATCGAGGCTTGCCTCGTCTTCGGAGGGAGGCATATAGTTATCATCCTCGACCTCTCGGTCTGCCGCTCTCTCATGAGGGCTGGCTTCTCCATCTTCATGTGCCGAATCTTGCTGGGGTGGGTGTTCTTCGGCGCTATCCGGGGTAGTATTATCTCCCATGCCGGAATCACTGTTTTTGCTTTGGCGGGATTTAGAGCGGCGCCGCTGACACCGGCGCTTTGGCTGTTTCTTGGAGGTGTCATCCCCCGCTGTTCCATCGCCATCTCCATCTTTTGGAGTATCCACCATATATATGTCATATGATGAGGTGGCCTTCCAGCGCCCTACAGGTGTTGGTTCCTGTTCGTCTCCTACATCGTCGTCCATACCGTCGATGTCTTCGGAGCCGAAGTCAAGCATGCCGGTTAAATCGTCGACAGTGGCTACAAAGTGGGTGGTGGTGGGCTTTGAACTTCTTCATCGTCCGTATCCCATCCTCGCTGACCGTAATCCGGCCAGGGCTCTCTTGATAAAGAGAGAGACTTGAGAGAATCCAGGATGTCGCCAAAAGGCGAGTGCTGAAAGATGTCCACGGCGGTGAACTCCATTATCGGCGCCCAATCGGATTCGTCTGGCAGGGGCATGGGGGGTTCGGAGTCCAGGGAGGAGTCCGGATCCTCGGAGTCACGGGTCATGCAGAGTACGGGGCTGGCGTTTGGCTCGATCGCCTTTGAGATTGCAGCCCCCAAGGTGACGTCCAACCGCTCATCCTCGATTGGCGCAATAGGCTCCGAGTTAGGGGTCGGGACCGGTGCGTGTGCGGCCTCCAGGACACTGTCCGGAGGCAGAGCTAGATCATGCCCCTCGAGATAGTGCGGCGCGCTTGGTTGTGGCTCGAATCCATCGAAGATCAAATCTCCGCGGATGTCTGCCATGTAATTTAGGCTTCCAAACCTGACTTGATGGCCAGGGGCGTAGCTTTTGATCTGCTCCAAGTGGCCAAGCGAATTGGCCCACAGTGCGAAGCCGCCGAAGACGAAGATCTGTCCGGGGAGAAAAGTCTCACCCTGGACCGCATCGTTGTTGATGATCAAAGGAGCCATCGGGCCTAAAGGCGACGACACAGAGGAACTCTCAATGAAAGCACCAATGTCGGTGTCAAAACCGGCGGATCTCGGGTAGGGGGTCCCGAACTGTGCGTCAAGGCCGGATGGTAACAGGAGACAAGGGACACGATGTTTTTACCCAGGTTCGGGCCCTCTTGATGGAGGTAATACCCTACTCCTGCTTGATTAATATTGATGATAGGGTAGTACAAGAGTAGATCTACCACGAGATCAAGGAGGCTAAACCCAAGAAGCTAGCCTATGGTATGATTGTTGTATATGGAGTTGATGTCCTACGAACTACAACCCTCCGATTTATATAGACACCGGATAGGGATAGGGTTACACAGAGTCGGTTATAATGGTAGGAGATCTTGAATATCCGCATCACCAAGCTTGCCTTCCACGCCAAGGAAAGTCCCATCCGGACACGGGACGAAGTCTTCAATCTTGTATCTTCGTAGTCCTAGAGTCCGGCTGAAGGTATAGTCCGGCTACCCGAACACCCCCTAATCCAGGACTCCCTCAACCGCCGACCACGCCGGCCTCATCGCCGACCCCAGGTCCTCCCTCGCCGTCCCCGCTCTCCTCCTCCTTCGTTTTTTTCGCCGCCTCTCTCAGACCTCGCTCTCTCTCGCGCGTAGGAGAGATCCCCGTCGTCGGAGTCGCCCATTCCACCGCCATTGAGGTCGTTGTCGGCCTCCTCGCCATGAACTGTCGCCGGATCTGGACACCCCGCCCTCGGATCCATCCATCCTCGTCGGCCCCTGGCGTCCCCTGCTCGCCTATGCCGCTGCCTCATCGTGGACCGCCGCCGGCGTCCCTGCCATGATGTCACGCCCTCGATGCGGCTATATCTCCCACGTGTCGAAGCACGACTTAGAGGCATAACCGCATTGAAAGCAATGTCGCAAGTGAGGTAATCTTCACACAACCCATGTAATACATAAGGGAAAGAGATACATAGTTGGCTTAGAATCGCCACTTCACACAATTACATGAATAAAGCATTACATCATCCAAATACAATCAAGGTCCGACTACGGAACCAAAATAAAAGAAGAACCCCAAGTGTGACAAAGGTCCCCGATCGACCCCAACTGGGCTCCACTACTGATCTACTAGAACGGAACAACACAAAGGATAAGATCTCCATCGAGCTCCTCCTGAGCTTGGTTGCGTCATCTGCACGGACTCATCGGCACCTGCAAGCTGGTTTTGGAAGTATCTGTGAGTCACGGGGACTCAGCAATCTCGCACCCTCGCGATCAAGACTATTTAAGCTTATGGCTAAGGTAAAGATATGAGGTGGAGCTGCAGCAAGCGATAGCATATATGGTGGCTAACATACGCAAATGAGGGCGAGAAGAGAAAGCAAAGCACGATCGATAAAAGTATGATCAAGAAGTGATCCTAAAACAACCTACGTCAAGTATAACTCCAACAACCGTGTTCACTTCTCGGACTCCGCCGGAAAGAGACCATCACGGTTACACACGCGGTTGATTCATTTTAATTAAGGTCAACTTCAGGTTTTCTACAACCGGACGTTAACAAATTCCCATCTGCCCATAACCGCGGGCACGACATTCGAAAGTTCAAATCCCTGCAGGGGTGTCCCAACTTAGCCCATCACAAGCTCTCACGGTCAACAAAGGAATAGACCTCCTCCCGAGACATTCCGATCAGACCCGGTATCCCGGTTCTACAAGACATTTTGACAGGGTAAAACTAAACCAGCAACACCACCCAGATGTGCCGACAAATCCCGATAGGAGCTGCACATATCTCGTTCTCAGGGCACACCGGATGAGCAAGACGTCGGTAAGCCAGCCCAGAGTTTCCCCTGGTAGCCTCGGACATCGCTTAGTTGGACCAACACTCAAAGGAGCACTGGCCCAGGGGGTAAAATAATGATGACCCTCAGGAGCGCGACTCCCAAGTGAAAAGAAAAGGCTAGGTGGCGAATGGTAAAACCAATGTTGGGCATTGCTGGAAGAGCTTTACTTAAGGCGAACTGTCAAGGGGTTCCCATAATTACCCAACCGCGTAAGGAACGCAAAATCCGGTAACATAACACGGATATGACGGAAACTAGGGCGGCAAGAGTGGAACAAAAAACCAGGCATAAGGCCGTGCCTTCCACCCTTTACCAAGTATATAGATGCATTAATTAAATAAGACATATAGTGATATCCCAACAAGTAAACATGTTCCAACAAAGAACAACATCTCCATGTTCCAACAGGGAACAAACTTCAATCTTCACCTGCAACTAACAACGCTATAAGAGGGGCTGAGCAAAGCGGTAACATAGCCAAACAACAGTTTGCTAGGACAAGGTGGGTTAGAGGCTTGGTTCAACAATGTGGGAGGCATGATAAGCAAGTGGTAGGTATCGCGGCATAGGCAGAGCAAAAGAGCGAGCAACTAGCAAGCAAAGATAGAAGTGATTTCGAGGGTATGGTCATCTTGCCTGAGATCCCGCAAGGAAGAAGAGCGAGTCCATGAAGAAGACAAACGGACGTAGACGAACGGGTCCTCACAAACGCGACGTTATCGGAACCAACCCGAAGAAGCAACACCGTAAAGAAGCACACAACATAGTACACAACCAACACATAACATGGCATGATGCGCAAACAGGTATGATGCATGTCCGGTTAAAATATGCATGGCATGGCAAAGTGCAACAAACAACACTACAAGTTAAGTGGAGCACAATATGCAACGGAGTTGTATATTGAAGAAAACACCACATGACTTATTTAGTTCTCTCTCGGTTATGTACCCAACAATATTAAATGTTGTTAAGCATGTCAAGAGGTGAAACATAAAGGGATTATCTATATAAACAATTTAAATGGGGCCGGATATAGCAAACAACAAATCTGGTAAATCCCCATATGCATTAGTAATTTGATGCAACAACAATTTAAGCCATCTTAATGTTGTTAACATGATGCGGATGGCATGCTCAAGTTTTGTGCAATTTTAAGAAAAGTTGACAAGAGCATATTAAGAAGCATTTGGTCACCATGGCGGAACAAAAGGGGTGTCACGACAACTCATTGAGATGTCGGTGCAAGAGAAAATGTGGATAAACGGATCATGCAAGGATGGTGGGGTGATCCCGGATACCGGTTTTCCCATGGGTCGACGGCATGGCAACCGAGGAGGAATGACTAACGTACACGGGCGAAAACAACAAATAAACATGCATCTCATGCACACATGCTTTCGTCCATGGGTCATAGTCTCGGCGGTTATACCTTCCAGGTGCATTCTCGGAGCGGTTCGGGTTGTAGAGGAAGTAGAGGAAGTAGTCGTCCACGGCGACGGTCGTTGTACACGGGCCTTCGGCCACGAAAGTAGTCGTACAACATTTTCGTAGAGGGACTTGACGAATCCGAGTAACTTGGGTTCAACGGTGGTCGTTCACATCCATAGTCACACAAGGTTCCGTAAATGTTCGGGGTCTCGGCGAGGAACTCGGCGTTTCGGTGCGATGTAGGGGTACAAGTCGAAGGTCGTCGTGGTACTTGGGTCTTGGCGGTTCGTCGTGTAGTCGTACATGCATCGTAGAGGAACTTGGTCTTGCGAAGAGGTACTTGACGGTAGTGGTACTTGACGCGTTCGAGGGTCGTTCATGTCACGGTACTTGGCAAAATCCTCGGAGAAGGTGCTTGCCGGTCCGGGTAGGGTTCTTGGGTTCTTGGTGTCTCATCCTTGCTGATCCAAAACACACGCGAGACGGAAGGCCTCTGGTGGGCAGCAGCAAGGCAGGGACGGGAGGATCCGACCCAACGCGACCGGATCTGGCGATCTCCGGTGATGAACGTAGCAGGGCGGCAACATGATGCTTGATAGCAAGGACTTGAAGTGAGGAGGAGGCCACAGCAAGAGGTCGGCGATGTGGTGGAGCAAAGTAGGGGCTCCGGTCCACTTCTGTTGTTGACGCCGGCACCGTAGATGAGGCAGGGAGACGGCGCGGCGCTCTTGGGGTCCCCTGCCCGCGAGCACAGGGGTGCGCGGGGCTGGTCCTCGAGCAGAACGCCGGCGAGGAGGAAAGGCGCGAGGGAGATGACTGCAGATCGACGGAACTTGGCGCCTCGATGGAAAGCAACAGCAGTGAGCGGCTCTAGGAGAGGGACTGCTCGGCAAAGGTCATGGAGGCAGGGTCGGCCGGAGCTTCGAGCTCGGCGTCCATGGCAGGACGACGAGGAGGCCGGAGGAGGAGGGCCATGGAGGAGGCGCAGGAGTCTTGCCAGCGAGGAGAAGCAGAGGCTTCAAGGCGGCGGAGGTAGCGGACAGAGGGACCGGGCGTGGGGGTGCGTGGCCATGGGGATCGGGCTCCGTCTTCTGTGCGTGGTGACGGCCTGAGGGAGGAGACGAGGGAAAGAGGAGGGATCGAGAGCGGGCGCTCTGTCCCTGGCGGCGCGAGAGGGACCGGGGGAAGGGAGCGAGATGGCGTAGGGCTAGGGTTAGCGAGGGGAGAGGCTGGGCCTTAGAGGCTGCGCTGGAAGAAAGGGCCGGCCGCGGCTGGTTGGGCCTAGGGATGGCCCTAGAGGCCGGCCTGCTGGTCTCTCTCCTCTCTCTCCTATTTCCTTTTCTTTAAAAAAATAGAGAAATAAAGAGAAAGGAAAAGAGATAAAAGAAGGTTAGAGGAAGAATTTGGGCATGCGAATAATATTCCCGGACTCGCAAAAATGCGCATGTTCCAAGAAAAATGGAGTGGGCATTTTTGAAAGTTTTAAATTCAAACTCATTTGATTTAAAATCAAATGGTTTGAATAGGAAGTGAGGGTTAGGAAGGTCCAAAAATGTTCGGATTTTTGGAGGAGCCCCGGGAAAGCGATGAAAGAAATTATGGACAAAGTTTGGGGACCAAACTTGAAGCGAGAAAAGGCATGTGATTATTTGCAAGTGTGTTATGGGTGATTCCAAAAGAATGGAAATATTTATAATAGCTCCATAAATATTAGGAGGATAATGTTATAAAGAGAAGTCACCCTTCCCTCGATTTAAATGGATCGAAGATCCACACAAATTATTTAGTGGGTTTTAAGACGGGTTGCATATGACATGATGACATGATGCAAGGCACATGATGCAAAGGGGAAAGCAGCAAGCAAACAAAACACCTGACGAAACCCAGAATCCATGGATGGCATCTGAATCTCCGGTCTTGGGGCGTTACAACACTCCACCACTACGAGAGGATCTCGTCCCGAGATCTAGAATGGCACCGGAGGAACAACGGAAGAGAAAGATAAGAGGTAAAACTAAGTTGCTCCTTTGCCAAACGAGTGAAACCAAAGAACCCTAAAAAAAGGTTAAGCCATATCCAGAACAGAATACAACGGAGATGACGAAGCTGAGAACACTCCGTTAGAAAAGAGGAACAAGGAAGAACAACTTCGGGCAGCACTCCGATTGAAAAGAAAAGGAATTGAATAAGAACTTGGTAAGGTGACAGAACTTGAAAAGAGGGCACGACACTCCGGTTAAATGGACAATCATGAAAAAAACATGATCTTTGACAAACGAGATGATGGGTTGAGAAGATCAACATCACAATGCCTCCAGAACAGAAAAAAGAATGGAATGGAATGAACGACGAGAAACAAGATCTTGAGGGAGCATGCTTACAACAAATGGTAGAATGGAGTTGTTGGAAAACCAACAACGAAAAGAATAAGCTTTATATGGTCTTATGGGATACATCTCAAATCATGAGGTGACCACCTGCCACTCACGGGAAAAGAATAGGATTGATATGAACGAGGAGACGAGAAAACCTATTTCACCGGGAGGATAAATGAAGAACTTGGGTCATTGGTAAGCACCGTAAATAGCAACAATCCTTAGGGAAGGTTTTAGGTGAAATATAACCCAAGGTAACTTCAATGACGAGATTGATGGATTTAAAATATCTCATTCATGACAACATGTGAATCATGAAAATATGAACTCAAATTATCAAGAATGACATAATACCACCTCAAACGATACGGTTGAAAGAATTGCATTTCAAAATGCCAGATAAAGAATGCTTGAGTTCCTCTGAAAAGAATCTCAATGACCACTTTGAGAAGGGATTAAATCCTTGATGAACCATCATGTAGAACCTCCATGAGGAACTCTAGTAATAAAAGAATGATCCAAAATAATTGACTGATGAAAAGAATAAGATTGAAGCCTCGCAATGATTTAGATAGAGATCTCCGTGATAATATAATTGAAAGAAGGTTGGTACTCCAGGAAAAGATAAGATGAGCAATTGACAACGGGAATTAGTTATTGTGAACAAACTCCGGAGGAACGAATCCATCATTTAGGTGAAGCAAGAATAAGAATTATGTTATGCGTATCCTCCACCAATACAAATTGATGACAACCAAAGGAATTGGCATACTACTTATTCTCATAGAAAGGATTAAGATAGATAATGCGCAAACTTGAAGAGGCCTTCGATGAACCACCGGTAGGATTTGAAAGAACGAAAGTATGATAATGTAAGAAGAGGAATCTTGAACAAACCACCATAAGAGTTGAAAATGAATTAAGAGAAGATAAAGAAACACTGGGAAGAATAGTGAAATGAACGAAGATACTAGAGACAATCTAGATACATAAGAACGAATAAATCACGAGGTGATAAGAGAATACTTAAGTGATGCACCGGTATTGAAGAATGATAACTGACAACTGAGAATGAATAAACCTGAATTGATGGACACCGGATAATCAAACCGAGAAGACTCTTGAATTGCTCCGGATAGGTGAAAAGAATTCTCACAATCAAACAATTATGAGAGGATGGCCGAGAATGGGGCAAGATATGGAGGAAAACTCTTCTTCGGTCTTCAAATGATGAGAATGGCAACAAGAAGCACCACCAAGAATTATTGAGGCACACCTGAATGAAGAATGGAAAAGTTGAGCCAACGATGAAAAGAATTTGAAAGAACTTGGAGAAAGGCAATTGACTAATGATAAATCATTCTTACGTCAAACTTCGAAAAGAAGATTTGAGGATAGCTCCGGGAAAATAAGAAGGGTCAGGTAAGTGTTGGGGAACGTAGTAATTTCAAAAAAAATCCTACGCACACGCAAGATCATGGTGATGCATAGCAACGAGAGGGGAGAGTGTTGTTTACGTACCCTCGTAGACCGAAGCGGAAGCGTTGACACAACGTAGAGGAAGTAGTCGTACGTCTTCCCGATCCGACCTATCCAAGCACCGTTACTCCGGCACCTCCGAGTTCTTAGCACACGTACAGCTCGATGACGCTCCCTGGGCTCCGATCTAGCAAAGCTTCGGGGATGAGTTCCATCAGCACAACAGCGTGGTGACGATTATGATGTTCTACTGACGCAGGGCTTCGCCTAAGCACTACAACGATATGACCAAGGTGGAATATGGTGGAGGGGGGCACCGCACACGGCTAAGGAACGATCACGAGGATCAACTTGTCTCTCCTAGGGTGCCCCCCTGCCTCCGTATATAAAGGATCCAAGGGGGGGTGCGGCCGGCCTAGAGGAGGCGCGCAGGGGGAGTCCTACTCCTACCGGGAGTAGGACTCCCCACCCTTTCCTTGTCCAATTAGGAGAGAGGGAGAGAGAGAAGGAAAGGGGGGCGCCGCCCCTCCCTCCTTGTCCAATTCGGACTAGGGGGAGAGGGGGTGCGCGGCCTGCCCTGGCAGCCCCTTCCTCTTCTCCACTTTAGGCCCATGAGGCCCATTAACCCCCAGGGGGGTTCCGGTAACCCCCCGGGGGGTTTCGGTAACCCCCCGGTGCTCCAGTTTTATCCAAAACTTCACCGGAACGCTTCCGGTGTCCGAATATAGTCATCCAACATATCAATCTTTATGTCTCGACCATTTCGAGACTCCTCGTCATGTCCGTGATCACATCCGGGACTCCGAACTAACTTCGGTACATCACAATGTATAAACTCATAATAATTGTCATCGTAACATTAAGCATGCCGACCCTACGGTTCGAGAACAATGTAGACATGACCGAGACACGTCTCCGGTCAATAACCAATAGCGGGACCTGGATGCCCATATTGGCTCCTACATATTCTACGAAGATCTTTATCGGTCAGACCGCATAACAACATACGTTGTTCCCTTTGTCATCGGTATGTTACTTGCCCGAGATTCGATCGTCGGTATCCTATACCTAGTTCAATCTCGTTACCGGCAAGTCTCTTTACTCGTTCCGTAATACATCATCCCGCAACTAACTCATTAGTTGCAATGCTTGCAAGGCTTAAGTGATGTGTATTACCGAGAGGGCCCAGAGATACCTCTCAGACAATCGGAGTGACAAATCCTAATCTCGAAATACGCCAACCCAACATGTACCTTTGGAGACACCTGTAGAGCTCCTTTATAATCACCCAGTTACGTTGTGACGTTTGGTAGCACACAAAGTGTTCCTCTGGCAAACGGGAGTTGCATAATCTCATAGTCATAGGAACATGTATAAGTCATGAAGAAAGCAACAGCAACATACTAAACGATCGGGTGCTAAGCTAATGGAATGGGTCATGTCAATCAGATCATTCATCTAATGATGTGATCCCGTTAATCAAATAACAACTCTTTGTCCATGGTTAGGAAACATAACCATCTTTGATTAACGAGCTAGTCAAGTAGAGGCATACTAGTGACACTCTGTTTGTCTATGTATTCACACATGCATTATGTTTCCGGTTAATACAATTCTAGCATGAATAATAAACATTTATCATGATATAAGGAAATAAATAATAACTTTATTATTGCCTCTAGAGCATATTTCTTTAAGTAAGATCCTGGGAAAAGACCTGTGGGTTAGGGCCCACTGAAAAGAAACACCGTTGAACGATTTAAGAGAGAAAACACCGGTTGAATTAAATGTCTTGAATGAGATAAAAACCTCGAATGATCTTGAATGAATGCAGAGTGGAAAACACGAATCTTCTGAGATATCTTCAGCACTCCCGAATAAATGAATAGCGAGAAGTGAATGATTAAGAGGTACGCCAGCAAGAGAAGACATTTAAAATACGGAAAAGAATATGATCAACATCGAAAGCTTGAATTGGTTCCACCGGAGAAGAAAATGAGTGAAGAGTGACGAACTTGAACCTCCGTTAGAATCTTCATGAGAATCACCGGATAAGGATATTGATTGAAAAGAATGGAGAGACTTCACATCAGTAAAATGGATAGTTGATTAAGAAATTCGAGTCCTCGAAGAAAAAGGGTGGGTGGGCGAGAAAACAAAGGCAACTTGGGGACGGATGAAACAAACACCGTTCAGAAGAAACTGATACTTGATCTTGCGGATGTTGAAATGATCATATCCACTTGAAGAGAAACACACTGGTGAAAAGAAATTGAAACGACAAACTCGATGATCAAGAAGGATTAGTATTCACATAGGAGTATGAGAACACCATTTAGGAAAGGTATGGAATCAACATTTGACATTGAAGCAACTCAAATACCACAACTCAAAACAAAAACAAAGGATTGGCTTGCAGAATAAGCCAGAACAAACATATGATAGAGATTTCGTCCGAAGTTTTCGTGGTGGGGCCTACATGGGCTCGATCGTACAACACCATCATGTACAAGGCAGTGCACATGACATACGAAGCGTCCCCGAGTCGGCATAGCCAAGGACTCTTTAAGACACAACGAGACCACTGTAAAATCGACCATGAATAGGCGGACCACTAGACGTCGAACCCCAATTTCATATCATACATCTGTTGGAAAGATATCCTAAGAGCTACTTGAATTCCCACTTATGAAACTCCCGAACCTTTCCGGTTATGCAATCAGGTGTTGGGGATACAGGGGAAGCATAATATCTCACCCAAAACTAGCAAATCCTACATCCAGCTGTATCCATCCTTCAACACATAACCAAGAAACCTTCAGAAATCATCTACCTCAACCTTCGAAAAGCATCCGTTATACAAGTTATGGCAATACTCCCGAACTCCCGCCCCAGTATTGGGTGGCATCGAGGTTATCTCACCAACGAACTGCATAAAAGAGATTTTCGATGTCGGCGTACTAAACTCAGGTATTCCAGAACTGCAACGATAAAATTATGACGACAACACCTCGGAGCTCAACTCCCCGGGACACTTCCACAAAACCCCTGACAGGAGGCACCAAGACAATGTTCTCGTCACAAAACCATCGGAACGATTTCAAGATACCCGCGTGATCCTAAAAATATTTTTTAGTGAAATTTGAGAAAAGAAGAGTCAAAACTCTACGTCAGGATGCCTTACCAGAGCGATGAGGAGACTGGGAAGTAAAAAAGAATTCCTAAACTCTCCGATATATAATTCCTAAATGACTCAAAACATTTTTCTAGACACAACTCGGCCGCTAAAAACGATCAAGCAATGGGGCTCCTAAGGTCGGGGAAGGCTCTAATACCAACTTGTCACGCCCTCGATGCGGCTATATCTCCCACGTGTCGAAGCACGACTTAGAGGCATAACCGCATTGAAAGCAATGTCGCAAGTGAGGTAATCTTCACACAATCCATGTAATACATAAGGGAAAGAGATACATAGTTGGCTTACAATCGCCACTTCATACAATTACATGAATAAAGCATTACATCATCCAAATACAATCAAGGTCTGACTACGGAACCAAAATAAAAGAAGAACCCCAAGTGTGACAAAGGTCCCCGATCGACCCCAACTGGGCTCCACTACTGATCTACTAGAACGGAACAACACAAAGGAGAAGATCTCCATCGAGCTCCTCCTGAGCTTGGTTGCGTCATCTGCACGGACTCATCGGCACCTGCAAGCTGGTTTTGGAAGTATCTGTGAGTCACGGGGACTCAGCAATCTCGCACCCTCGCGATCAAGACTATTTAAGCTTATGGGTAAGGTAAAGGTATGAGGTGGAGCTGCAGCAAGCGACTAGCATATATGGTGGCTAACATACGCAAATGAGGGCGAGAAGAGAAAGCAAAGCACGGTCGATAAAAGTATGATCAAGAAGTGATCCTAAAACAACCTACGTCAAGTATAACTCCAACAACCGTGTTCACTTCCCGGACTCCGCCGGAAAGAGACCATCACGGTTACACACGCGGTTGATTCATTTTAATTAAGGTCAACTTCAGGTTTTCTACAACCGGACATTAACAAATTCCCATCTGCCCATAACCGCGGGCACGGCTTTCGAAAGTTCAAATCCCTGCAGGGGTGTCCCAACTTAGCCCATCACAAGCTCTCACGGTCAATGAAGGAATAGACCTCCTCCCGGGACATTCCGATCAGACCCGGTATCCCGGTTCTACAAGACATTTCGACTGGGTAAAACTAAACCAGCAACACCACCCAGATGTGCCAACAAATCCCGATAGGAGCTGCACATATCTCGTTCTCAGGGCACACCGGATGAGCAAGACGTCGGTAAGCCAGCCCAGAGTTTCCCCTGGTAGCCTCGGACATCGCTTAGTTGGACCAACACTCAGAGGAGCACTGGCCCGGGGGGTAAAATAATGATGACCCTCAGGAGCGCGACTCCCAAGGGAAAAGAAAAGGCTAGGTGGCGAATGGTAAAACCAATGTTGGGCATTGCTGGAAGAGCTTTACTTAAGGCAAACTGTCAAGCGGTTCCCATAATTACCCAACCGCGTAAGGAACGCAAAATCCGGGAACATAACACCGATATGACAGAAACTAGGGCGGCAAGAGTGGAACAAAACACCAGGCATAAGGCCGAGCCTTCCACCCTTTACCAAGTATATAGACGCATTAATTAAATAAGACATATAGTGATATCCCAACAAGTAAACATGTTCCAACATGGAACAACATCTCCATGTTCCAACAGGGAACAAACTTCAATCTTCACCTGCAACTAACAACGCTATAAGAGGGCTGAGCAAAGCGGGAACATAGCCAAACAATGGTTTGCTAGGACAAGGTGGGTTAGAGGCTTGGTTCAACAATGTGGGAGGCATGATAAGCAAGTGGTAGGTATCGCGGCAAAGGCAGAGCAAAAGAGCAAGCAACTAGCAAGCAAAGATAGAAGTGATTTCGAGGGTATGGTCATCTTGCCTGAGATCCCGCAAGGAAGAAGAGCGAGTCCATGAAGAAGACAAACGGACATAGACGAACGGGTCCTCACAAACGCGACGTTATCGGTACCAACCCGAAGAAGCAACACCGGAAAGAAGCACACAACATAGTAAACAACCAACACATAACATGGCATGATGCGCAAACAGGTATGATGCATGTCCGGTTAAAATATGCATGGCATGGCAAAGTGCAACAAACAACACTACAAGTTAAGTGGAGCACAATATGCAACGGAGTTGTATATTGAAGAAAACACCACATGACTTATTTAGTTCTCTCTCGGTTATGTACCCAACAATATTAAATGTTGTTAAGCATGGCAAGAGGTGAAACATAAAGGGATTATCTATCTAAACAATTTAAATGGGGCCGGATATAGCAAACAACAAATCTTATGCATTAGTAATTTGATGCAACAACAATTTAAGTGATCTTAATGTTGTTAACATGATGCGTATGACATGCTCAAGTTTTATGCAATTTTAAGAAAACTTGACAAGAGCATATTAAGAAGCATTTGGTCGCCATGGCGAAACAAAAGGGGTGTCACGACAACTCATTGAGATGTCGGTGCAAGAGAAAATGTGGATAAACGGATCATGCGAGGATGGTGGGGTGATCCTGGATACCGGTTTTCCCATGGGTCGACGGCATGGCAACCGAGGAGGAACGACTAACGTACATGGGCGAAAACAACAACTAAACATGCATCTCATACACACATGCTTTCGTCCACGGGTCATCGTCTCAGCGGTTATACCTTCCAGGTGCATTCTCGGAGCGGTTCGGGTTCGTAGAGGAAGTAGAGGAAGTAGTCGTCCACGGCGACGGTCGTTGTACACGGGCCTTCGGCCACGGAAGTAGTCGTACAACATTTTCGTAGAGGGACTTGACGAATCCGAGTAACTTGGGTTCAACGATGGTCGTTCACATCCATAGTCACACAAGGTTCCGTAAATGTTCGGGGTCTCGGCGAGGAACTCGACGTTTCGGTGCGATGTAGGGATACAAGTCGAAGGTCGTTGTGGTACTTGGGTCTTGGCGGTTCGTCGTGTAGTCGTACTTGCATCGTAGAGGAACTTGGTCTTGCGAAGAGGTACTTGACGGTAGTGGTACTTGACGCGTTCGAGGGTCGTTCATGTCACAGTACTTGGCAAAATCCTCGGAGAAGGTGCTTGCCGGTCCGGGTAGGGTTCTTGGGTTCTTGGTGTCTCATCCTTGCTGATCCAAAACACACGCGAGACGGAAGGCCTCTGGTGGGCACCAGCAAGGCAGGGACGGGAGGATCCGACCCAACGCGACCGGATCTGGCGATCTCCGGTGACGAACGTAGCAGGGCGGCGACATGATGCTTGACAGAAAGGACTTGAAGCGAGGAGGAGGCCACGGCAAGAGGTCGGCGACGTGGTGGAGCAAGGTAGGCGCTCCTGTCCACTTCTGCTGTTGACGCCGGCACTGTAGATGAGGCAGGGAGACGGCACGACGCTCTTGGGGTCCCCTGCCCGCGAGCACAGGGGTGCGCGGGGCTGGTCCTCGAGCAGAACACCGGCGAGGAGGAAAGGCGCGAGAGAGATGACTGCAGATCGACGGAACTTGGTGCCTCGATGGAAAGCAACAGCAGCGAGCGGCTCTAGGAGAGGGACTGCTCGGCAAAGTTCATGGAGGCAGGGTCGGCCGGAGCTTCGAGCTCGGCGTCCATGGCAGGACGACAAGGAGGCCGGAGGAGGAGGGCCATGGAGGAGGCGCAGGAGTCTTGCCAGCGAGGAGAAGCAGAGGCTTCAAGGCGGCGGAGGTAGCGGACAGAGGGACCGGGCGTGGGGGTGCGTGGCCATGGGGATCGGGCTTCGTCTTCTGTGCGTGGTGACGGCCTGAGGGAGGAGACGAGGGAAAGAGGAGGGATCGAGAGTGGGCGCTCTGTCCCTGGCGGCGCGAGAGGGACCGGGGGAAGGGAGCGAGATGGCGTAGGGCTAGGGTTAGCGAGGGGAGAGGCTGGGCCTTAGAGGCTGCGCTGGAAGAAAGGGCCGGCCGGCGGCTGGTTGGGCCTAGGGATGGCCCTAGAGGCCGGCCTGCTGGTCTCTCTCCTCTCTCTCCTATTTCCTTTTCTTTAAAAAAAATAGAGAAATAAAGAGAAAGGAAAAGAGATAAAACAAGGTTAGAGGAAGAATTTGGGCATGCGAATAATATTCCCGGACTCGCAAAAATGCGCATGTTCCAAGAAAAATGGAGTGGGCATTTTTGAAAGTTTTAAATTCAAACTCATTTGATTTAAAATCAAATGGTTTGAATAGGAAGTGAGGGTTAGGAAGGTCCAAAAATGTTCGGATTTTTGGAGGAGCCCCGGGAAAGCGATGAAAGAAATTATGGACAAAGTTTGGGGAACAAACTTGAAGCGAGAAAAGGCATGTGATTATTTGCAAGTGTGTTATGGGTGATTCCAAAAGAATGGAAATATTTATAATAGCTCCATAAATATTAGGAGGATAATTTTATAAAGAGAAGTCACCCTTCCCTCGATTTAAATGGATCGAAGATCCACACAAATTATTTAGTGGGTTTTAAGACGGGTTGCATATGACATGATGACATGATGCAAGGCACATGATGCAAAGGGGAAAGCAGCAAGCAAACTAAGCACCTGACGAAACCCAGAATCCATGGATGGCATCTGAATCTCCGGTGTTGGGGCGTTACACATGACCTCTCTCCAGCGAGCTCCTTGAACCGTTGACCTCGAGCGCACGCTACAGCGCCATCGTGGGCCGGTGCCTCCCAAGGCCCAGCTGCCCGCGTCCTTCCACCGAGCTGGGCCAGGCCCATGGTGAGCCTCACCGATCCGCCCCCTCCCACTGTTGGGCTAGAAAGATCCGGTCCATTTAGCATTTTTTTTCCTTGGGTCGAATTTTTCCAGGATTTTCAGTCTTGCAGAATAACCCCTCTAGTTCATGCATATCGTAACTCACAAACGGTGCATCTTATGTAAAAAATTTATATATGAAAAATGCTTAAAATTGTGTCTAGTTTCATAATATCCAACTTTCATGGATGTTTAAAATGTTTAAACTGCTGTTTGCATTAATTTGTTTAAATTCCATGCTAAAATGATTTAATTCAAAACCAAATAACCGTAGCTCCAAATTTAATAAACTTTATATGTGAATGGGGTAGAAAAATGCCTAGTTTAACATGGCCGGAGTACTTTGCATGTTTAACAACTCTAAAATATGGTTTAGGGAGGAACTATACCAAACCTAAATTATGAACATGAGGAGTTTCCGGACTTGTTGTTTGTTGTTCCGGCCTCATTTAAACTTCCCTAGATAGATAGTTTTACTTTGCTTCACCCCTTGCCATGCTAACCAACATTTAATATTGTTGAGTACATAAACGGAGAGAACTAAATAAGTCTCGTGGTGTTTCGTCAATAGGCAACTCGTTGCATATGGAGCTCCACTTAACTTGTAGTTTTGCTTGTGCACATTGCCATGCCATGCCTCATTAATCCAGACATGCATCATACTTGGTTGTGCATCATGCCATATTTATGTGATGGTTGTTTACAATGTTATTTGCTTCTTTCCGGTGTGCTTCTTCAGGTTAGTTCTGATAACATCGCATTTGTGAGGATTCGTTCGACTACGTCTGCTTGTCTTCTTCATGGACTCGTTCTTCTTCCTTGCGGAATCTCAGGCAAGATGACCATACCCTCAAAATCACTTCTATCTTTG
The DNA here is from genome assembly GCF_018294505.1 of Triticum aestivum. NCBI lineage: Eukaryota > Viridiplantae > Streptophyta > Magnoliopsida > Poales > Poaceae > Triticum > Triticum aestivum. The sequence continues at coordinate 508,653,456 of NC_057800.1, read as the reverse complement.
CTTGCTAGTTGCTCGCTCTATTGTTATGTCGCGATAGCTACCACTTGCTATATCATGCCTCCCATATTGCCATGTCAAGCCTCTAACCCACCTTTCCTAGCAAACCGTTGTTTGGCTATGTTACCGCTTTGCTCAGCCCTTCTTATAACATTGCTAGTTGCAGGTGAAGTTGAAGTTTGTTCCATGTTGGAACATGGTTATTGTTGGGATATCACAATTTCTCTTATATTATTTTAATGCATCCATATACTTGGTAAAGGTTGGAAGGCGCGGCCTTATGCCTGGTGTTTTGTTCCACTCTTGCCGCCCTAGTTTCTGTCATACCGGTGTTATGTTCCTTGATTTTGCGTTCCTTACACGGTTGGGTGTTATGGGAACCCCTTGACAGTTTGGTTTGAATATAACTCCTCCAGCAAGGCCCAACCTTGGTTTTATCATTTGCCTCACCACCACCTACTTTTCCCTTGGGAGTCGCGCTCCCGAGGGTCATCTTTATTTTAACCCCCCTGGGCCAGTGCTTCTCTAAGTGTTGGTCCAAACTGGGCGATGTCCGGCGCCCCCTGGGCAACCAGGGTTTATGCCAACCCGACGTCTTTCCCATCCTGTGTGCCCTGAGAACGAGATATGTGCAGCTCCTATCGGGATTTGTCGGCACATTAGGGTGGCTTTGCTGGTCTTGTTTTACCATTGTTGAAATGTCTTGTAACCGGGATTCCGAGTCTGATCGGGTCTTCCTGGGAGAAGGAATACCCTTCATTGACCGTGAGAGCTTGTGATGGGCTAAGTTGGGACACCCCTGCAGGGTTTTGAACTTTCGAGAGCCGTGCCCGTGGTTATGTGGAAGATGGGAATTGGTTGATGTCCGGTTGTAGAGAACTTGAAACTTAACTTAATTAAAATGCATCAACCGCGTGTGTAGCCGTGATGGTCTCTTTCCAGCGGTGTCCGGGAAGTGAACATGATTCTTGTGTTATGCTTGAACGTAAGTAGTTTCAGGATCACTTCTTGATCACTTCTAGTTCATGACCGTGCTTTGCTTCTCTTCTCGCTCTTATTTGCGTATGTTAGCCACCATATATGCTTAGTGCTTGCTGCAGCTCCACTTCACTACCCTTTTCCTACTCATAAGCTTAAATAGTCTTGATCTCGCGGGTGTGAGATTGCTGAGTCCTCGTGGCTCACAGATACTTCCAAACAGTTGCAGGTGTTGATGATACCAGTGCGGATGACGCAACCGAGCTCAAGTGGGAGCCCGATGAAGATTGTGTTTGTTGTGTTGTTTCATTTCCAGTTGATCAGTAGTGGAGGCCAGTCGGGACGATCGGGGATCTAGCATTAGGGGTGGTCTTCTTTTTTTTTGGGTTCCGTAGACGGACCTTGATTGTATTCTGGATGATGTAATGCTATATTTATGTATTGTGTGAAGTGGCGATTGTAAGCCAACTCTTTATCCCTTTCTTATTCAGTACATGGGATGTGTAAAGATTACCCCTCTTGCGACATGCCTACTATGCGGTTATGCCTCTAAGTCGTGCTCCGACACGTGGGAGATATAGCCGCATCGTGGGTGTTTCATGTTGGTATCAGAGTCTTCCCCGTCTTAGGAGCCCCCTGCTTAATGGAATCGCTGGCGTTGTTGAGTCTAGAAAAATGTTTTGAGTCTTATAGGATTATATATATCGGAGAGTAGGATTATTTTTACTCCTCAGTCCCTTCGTCGCTCTGGTGAGGCCTCCTGACGTAGAGTTTTGACTCTTCTCTCCTCAAATTTCACTAAAAAATTTAGGATCACACGGGTATCTTGGAATCGTTCCGATAGTTTTGTGACGAGAACATTGTTCTTGGTGCCTCCTGACATTTAGGGGTTGTGGCAGTGTCCCGGGGAGTTGAGCTCCGAGGTGTTGTCGTCACAATTTTATCGTTGCAGTTCTGGAATACCTGAGTTCGCCGACATCGAAAATCTCTTTTATGCGGTTGTTGGTGAGATAACCTCGACGCCACCCAGTACTGGGGTGGGAGTTTGGGAGTATTGCCATAACTCATATAACAGATGCTTTTCGAAGGTTGAGGTAAACGATTTTCGAAGGTTTCTTAGTTATGTGTTGAAGGATGGATACAGATGGATGTAGGAATTGTTAGTTTGGGTGAGATATTATGCTTCCCCTATATCCCCAACACCTGATTGCATAACCAGAAAGTTTTGGGAGTTTATAAGTGGGAATTCAAGTAGCCCCTAGAATATCTTTCTGACAGATGCATGATATGAGATTGGGGTTCGACGTCTAGTGGTCCGCCCATCCATAGTTGGTTTTACAGTGGTCTCCTTGTGTCTTAAAGAGTCCTTGGCTATGCTGACTCGGGGACGCTTCGTATGTCATGTGCACTGCCTTGTACATGATGGTGTTGTATGATCGAGCCCGTGTCCCCACCATGAAAACTTCGGACGAAATCTCTATCATATGTTTGTTCTGGCTTATTTTGCAAGTCAATACTTTGTTTTGTTTTCAGTTGTGGTATTCGAGTTGCTTCGAAGTCGAATGTTGATTCCATACCTTTCCTAAGCGGTATTCTCATATATCTATGTGAATACTAATCCTTCTTGATCTTCGAGTTTACCATCCCAATTTCTTCTGAACAGGTGTGTCTCTCTTCAAGTGGATCCGATCTTTTCAACATCTGCAAGATCAATTATCAGTTCTTCTCAACGGTGCTCATTTCATCCGTCCCAAGATGCCTTTGTTTTCCCGCCCTCCCACCCTTTTCCTTCAAGGACTCAGATCTCTTAATCGAGTATCCTTTTATTGATGGGAAATCTCTCCATTCTTTTCTGTCAATGTTTCTTACCCGGTGGTTCTCATGAAGAGGTTCTACTAGTTCATCATTCCTCGTTTCTTTTATCTTCTCCGGTGGATTCAATTCAAGCTTCGGTGTTGAGCTTATTCCTTTCATTTGTCCAATGTTTCTCCATATAGGTGCACCTCTTAATCATTCACCTCTCGTTATTCATTTGTTCCGGAGTGCTGAAGATGTCTTAGAAGGTTCACGTTTCCATTATCAATCCGTTCAAGATATCTCGAGGTTGTTATCTCATTCAAGCCATTTAATTCAACTGGCGCAATCTCCCTTTCAAGTAATCGTTCAACGGTGTATCTTTTGAGTGGGCCCTAACCCACAGTTCTTTTCCCAGGATCTTACCTGACTCCTCTATCTTCCGGAGCTAGTCTCAAATTCATTTCAAATATTGTCGCAATAATGAATTATCATCAGTCATATGCCTTTCTCCAAGATCTGTCAAATTCTTTCATCATTGGCTCAACCTTTCTATTCGTCATCCCAGAGTATCTCAACAATTCAAGGTGGTGTTTCTCATCGCCATTCTCAACATTTGAAGACCAAATAAGAGTTTTTCCTCCAAATCGTATCCGTTCTCTCGGAGATGCGTAGTTCATGCTTGATGCCATCCTCTCATAATTGTTTTCGATTGTGACAATTCTTTTCACCCATCTGGAGCAATTTAGGAGTCTTTTCAGTTTGATTCTCTGGAGCCCATCATCTCAGAATTATGCATTCCAGCTTTCAGCTCTCATTCTCCAAATCCGACCAGTGCATCGCTCAAATATACTCTAATCAGTTCATGATATCTTTGTTCTCTTGTATCTAAATTATCTCAAGTATCTTCTTTCATTTTTCCAATTCTTCCCAGTGAATTGCGCCTTTGCTACTTTCATTTTCAATTCTTACGGTGGTTCTTCCAAGATTCTTCTTCCTTCGTTTATCATATCAATTCATTCGTTCTTTCCAATCCTACCGGTGGATCGTTGAAGACCTTCTCAAGTTTGCGCTATATCTCTCTTAATCTTTTTTTCCTACGAGAATAAGTAGTATGCCAAGTCCGTTGTTTGTCATCAATTTAAATTGGTGAAGGATACGCATAACATAATTCTTATTCTTGCTTCATCCAAATGATGGATTCATTTTTCCGGAGTTTGTTCATGATGAATAAATTCTCGGTGCCAAGTTGCTTCATCTTTTCTTTTCCGTAGTTTCAAGTTTTCCGCTTTATCTCGTCGCGAAGCTCCATCTAAATCATTGCAAGGCCTCACCTTGTGTTTTCAACTTCTCTTTCTTTCGTCATCCTTTTGTTACTGGAGTTCTTCATGAAGGCTCTACATGGTGGTTCATCAAGGATTTAATTTGTTCTCGAAGTGTTCGCCAAGAGGAGCTCAAGCATTCTTCATCTTGCATTCCAAAGTGCAATTCTTTCATATCTTATCTTTTGAGGTGGTGTTATGTCATTGTTGATAATTTCCCTTCGTGTTTCATGATTCACAAGTTCTCAAGAGTGACATATCTAAATCCATCATTTTCCCTTCGCTCAAGACATCTTTTCAATCCATCAATCTCTTCATTGGAGTTATCTTGGGTTATATTTCACCTAAAGCTTTTTCCCTAAGGATCGTGCTATTTATGGTGCTCATAAATGACCCAAGTTTTTCATTTATCCTCCCGGTGAAATAAGTTTCTCGTCTCCTTGTTCATATCAAACCAATCTTTTGTTTCGTTAGTGGCAGATTTTCACCTCAAGATTTTGAGATGTTCTCCATAAGCCCACAACAAGCTTACTCTTTTCGTTGTTGTTTTCCAACAACTCCGTTATAACCTTCTTGGAAGGGTGCCTTCCAAGCTCATTTGTGGCAGAAGTTGGCATTTTCTTATACATTCGTTTATTCCAATGAGCTATCTTCTATTCTTTCTTCTGGAGGCATTGTGATGTTGCTCTTTTCACTCATCATCTCGAATTGCGAGGATCGTGTTCTTTTCGTGTTTATCGTTTCAACTGGAGTCTCGTGTCCTCTTTTCAAGTATCCTCTCATCTTGTCTAGTTCATATTCAATTCCTTTCATTTACAGTCGGAGTGCTGTCCGTTGCGCCAGGTGTCTCCCAGTTGTTCGTCGTCGTTCCCATGTCTTTTGCTTGCGTGTTGCATTTCATCATGTCATCATGTGCACTGCATCATCATGTTTTCAAAACATGCATCCGTCCGGATCTCCCAGTTCTTTCCGTTGTTCGTTCTAAGCCCAGACACACTTGCACGCGCCCGCGGTATGCCCGAAATATTATTTTATAAGTGGCCAGAAAATGTTCTTGGATTGGGTTGAAAGTTGGCATGCAGTGTGGTTATAGTGTAGATAGGCCGTCTGTCAATTTTCGTCGCATTCGGAGCTCGTTTGATAGCCCAACCGTTAAAATTATAGCGGCAATATAGCGGGTCTTAAAGTCGGACGTTTCGGTCTCCGGAACAGACGCCGGACCGCTCTGCTTCTCTCTCTTCTTAGCCCACGGTCTCTCCACAGCCCACATGCAGCCCATCTGACCCCTCCCCTTCGACCGGAGCCGTCAGATCACGATCGGAGGACTCTGGAAGCCCCCAAATTCCCCCTAACCCTAAACCTGCCTATTTAAACCACCTCCCCCTTCCAAATCTGGTCATCCCTCTCCTCCCTTGTTTCCCGTGCCATCCTAACCAGCCGCCGCCGCCATCCTCCTTGTTTTCCGGCGCCCTCCATCTCGTCCCTGCCACTTGGCGCGTAGCCATTGGCTGCGCCGCCACCCAGCGCCGCACGTGGCCAGTGGCAAGCCGCCACGTCGCCTCCCCACGCCCCACTTTACCGCGGCCCGCGGAGCCCGCCGCTGGCCCGCGCCGGGCCAGATCTGGGCCTGGACGAACCCGTCCCCGAACCTGCGCGCCGCCGCCTTCCTTTCAGATCGGGAGAGCCCCGATCTCCTCTCCCTCATGCCCCGCCGTCCGCCGCCGGCGACCAAGACCGCCGAGCATGCCGGCCTCGTCGCCGACCCCAGGTCCTCCCTCGCCGACCCCGTCGTCCTCCTCCTTCATTTTTTCGCCGCCTCTCTCAAACCTCGCTCTCTCTCTCGCGCAGGAGAGATCACCGTCGCTGGAGTCCCCCATTCCACCGCCGTCGAGGTCGTTGCCGGCCTCCTCACCATGAACTGTCGCCGGATCTGGAAACCCCGCCCTCGGATCCATCCATCCTCGTCGGTCCCTGGCCTCCCCTGCTCACCTACGCCGCTGCCTCATCATGGACCGCCGCCGGCGTCCCTGCCATGACCTCGCTCCAGCGAGCTCCTCGAACCGTTGACCTCGAGCGCACGCTCCAGCGCCATCATGGGCAGGTGCCTCCCAAGGCCCAGCTGCTCGCGTCCTTCCACCGAGCTGGGCCAGGCCCATGGTGAGCCTCACCGCTGCGCCCCCTCCCACTGTTGGGCTAGAAAGATCCGGCCCATCTAGCATTTTTTTCCTCGGGTCGATTTTAGCTATTTTTCCAGGATTTTCAGTTTTGCAGAATAGCCCCTCTAGTTCATGCATATCGTAACTCACAAACAGTGCATCTTATGTAAAAAAATTATATATGAAAAGTGCTTAAAATTGTGTCTAGTTTCATAATATCCAACTTTCGTGCATGTTTAAAATGTTTAAACTGCTGTTTGCATTAATTTTCTTAAATGCCATCCTAAAATGTTTTAATTCATAACTAAATAACCGTAGCTCCAAATTTAATAAACTTTATACGTAAATGGGGTAGAAAAATGCCTAGTTTAACATGGTGGTAGTACTTTGCATGTTTAACAACTCTAAAATATGGTTTAGGGCAGAACAGTACCAAACCTAAATTATGCACATGAGGAGTTTCTGGACTTGTTGTTTGTTGTTCCGGCCTCATTTAAACTTGTCTAGATAGGTAGTATTACATTGCTTCACCCCTTGCCATGCTAACCAACATTTAATATTGTTGAGTACATAAACGGAATAGAACTAAATAAGTCTCGTGGTGTTTCGTCAATAGGCAACTCGTTGCATATGGAGCTCCACTTAACTTGTAGTTTTGCTTGTGCACTTTGCCATGCCATGCCTCATTATTCGGACATGCATCATACTTGCTTGTGCATCATGCCATGTTTATGTGATGGTTCTTTACCATGTTGTTTGCTTCTTTCCGTTGTGCTTCTTCGGGTTAGTTCCGATAATGTCGCGTTTGTGAGGATTTGTTCGACTACGTCCGCTTGTCTTCTTCATGGACTCGTTATTCATCCTTGCGGGATCTCAGGCAAGATGATCATACCCTTGAAATCACTTCTATCTTTGCTTGCTAGTTGCTCGCTCTATTGCTATGCCGCGATACCTACCACTTGCTATATCATGCCTCCCATATTACCATGTCAAGCCTCTAACCTACCTTTCCTAGCAAACCGTTGTTTGGCTATGTTACCGCTTTGCTCAGCCCTTCTTATAGCGTTGCTAGTTGCAGGTGAAGTTGAAGTTTGTTCCATGTTGGAACATGGTTATTGTTGGGATATCATAATATCTCTTATATTATTTTAATGCATATATATACTTGGTAAAGGGTGGAAGGCTCGGCCTTATGCCTGGTGTTTTGTTCCACTCTTGTCGCCCTAGTTTCCGTCATATCGGTGTTATGTTCCTTGATTTTGCGTTCCTTACACGGTTGGGTGTTATGGGAACCCCTTGACAGTTCGCTTTGAATAAAACTCCTCCAGCAAGGCCCAACCTTGGTTTTACCATTTGCCTCACAACCACCTAATTTTCCCTTGGGAGTCGTGCTCCCGAGGGTCATCTTTATTTTAACCCCCCCCCCCCCGGCCAGTGCTTCTCTAAGTGTTGGTCCAAACTGGGCGATGTCCGGCGCCCCCTGGGCAACCAGGGTTTATGCCAACCCGACGTCTTGCCCATCCGGTGTGCCCTGAGAACGAGGTATGTGCAGCTCCTATCGGGATTTGTTGGCACATTCGGGTGGCTTTGCTGGTCTTGTTTTACCATTGTCGAAATGTCTTGTAACCGGGATTCCGAGTCTGATCGAGTCTTCCTGGGAGAAGGAATATCCTTCGTTGACCATGAGAGCTTTGTATGGGCTAAGTTGGGACACCCCTGCTGGGTTTTGAACTTTCGAGAGTCGTGCCCGCAGTTATGTGGCAGATGGGAATTTGTTAATGTCCGATTGTAGAGAACTTGAAACTTAACTTAATTAAAATGCATCAACCGTGTGTGTAGCCGTGATGGTCTCTTTCCGACGGTGTCTGGGAAGTGAACATGGTTCTTGTGTTATGCTTGAACATAAGTAGTTTCAGGATCACTTCTTGATCACTTCTAGTTCACGACCGCGCTTTGCTTCTCTTCTCGCTCTTATTTGCGTATGTTAGCCACCATATATGCTTAGTGCTTGCTGCAGCTCCACTTCACTACCCTTTTCCTACCCATAAGCTTAAATAGTCTTGATCTAGCGGGTGTGAGATTGCCGAGTCCTCGTGGCTCACAGATACTTCCAAACAGTTGCAGGTGCCGATGATACCAGTGCCGATGCCGCAACCGAGCTCAAGTGGGAGCCTGATGAAGATCGTGTTTGTTGTGTTGTTTCGTTTCCAGTTGATCAGTAGTGGAGCCCAGTCGGGACGATCGGGGATCTAGCATTAGGGGTGGTCTTCTTTTATTTTGGGTTCCGTAGACGGACCTTGATTGTATTTTGGATGATGTAATGCTATATTTATGTATTGTGTGAAGTGGCAATTGTAAGCCAACTCTTTATCCCTTTCTTATTCACTACGTGGGATGTGTAAAGATTACCCCTCTTGCGACATGCCTACTATGCGGTTATGCCTCTAAGTCATTTTCCGACACGTGGGAGATATAGCCGCATCGTGGGTGTTACACCTGGGTAAACATTGTGTCCCCTGTCTCCTGTTACCATCGATCCTGGACGCACAGTTAGGGACCCCCTACCCGAGATCTGTCGGTTTTGACACTGACATTGTTTCTTTCATTGAGAGTTCCGTTGTGTGATAGGCAAAGGATCAATGGCTCGACTGTAGATTAACTGCGACGTCTGCACCTTCGTCGCCGGCTCGACTGGTCACCTTGGCTTGATCGAGGACTGTGTCCTACCCTCCGATCGTCATGTTCGGATGAGGGCCTTCATCAACATCAACTCCGATCTCTATCAAGATCTTGGAGGAATCATCCATGGAGCTCGGGGGCTCAACGTCAACATTGCCCTCGGGCGACCGTGCTGTTTTTCTGGACAGCAAACTTGTATCCGCCGCCGCCGCCTCCTCGGGTGTCATTTTAACGATTACTTCGGTGGAATTGCATGGAATTGAGTCTAAAATAACCCTGGAAATTTCGTCGACTTCCGATGGAGTAATCTCTGGCAATCTACGATATACCGGAGCCGTGTCAAATCTGGACGGGAATCTGGACGAGTTTAGGGCATGATCACCAGAGCCCAGCCCGGAGGTCCTTTGGAAGATCCAACCGTTCATCGGGTGCAGAATTCCAATATCTACCACCCCTCAAACTTTCGGATCGATATGACCGTCCAAACTCCGGGAAACTTCCGATTAGTGCATCACTTTTCAGATCTGTTTTCTGCGCGAGAACGAATCCGACCCGAGTTCATCTTTTTTATGAACGAGATTTCGTACATCTTTTTTGAAGGAAGTTTTGTATGGGGTATTGTGTTTTGTTCCCAAACACATCCCGCTAAATTTAAAGTCTTTTCCAATATGATCTTCACCATCACGCCGGTGTCAAACCAGCCCGACAACGTTGCTCTACGGCTGCCGACCTACGCTAGACACGTCGTCGCTTTGTTGAGCCAAGCTCAACTTCTTCGGACCATCATCTCTTCGAGTCGAACAAGAGTTCGGCATCGCGAAGGATAAATCATCACCAACATCACCGCCCCACGGACTACACGGAGCTGGCACACCGGCATCGCCGCACGGTCACTTCATCAAGCCAGCATTGACCATGTCACGAGCTACGACCTGCATCGACATGGCCACACTGTTGCTTCTTCAAGCCGATGTCCATCATGCCGACCTACTTCAACACCTCAGCTGGACTGGGGGCCCTGCTATTTCTTCGTCAACCTACTCCGGAGACTTCGACGTCACCAGCCGACCAACTTTGTTGCGTTAGCTGGACCGGGGGCTTTGCCTCGGCGAGACAATCTTTGCCAACATCGCCATGCCATCACTTCATCATCCATCACGCAATGGGTGTGCGGATCGAGTCCCAATTTTTGGTGCAACCTTTCTTCGGACTACGACAACAAATAAATCAGGTGCTATTAATCCGGAGCTCAGACCGACCTGTGAATTTGGCTTTGCCACGCCTTTACCGCATCCTGTCGACGCCTAGCATCGACATTGACTTCAGCGCCAGGCCAATTGTTGGGGAACGTAGTAATTTCAAAAAAATTCCTACGCGCACGCAAGATCATGGTGACGCATAGCAACGAGGGGGGAGAGTGTGATCTACGTACCATTGTAGATCGACAACAGAAGTGTTAACTTTGGTTGATGTAGTCGTACGTCTTCCCGGCCCGACCGATCAAGCACCGAAACTACGGCACCTCCGAGTTCTAGCACATGTTCAGCTCGATGACGATCCCCGGACTCCGATCCAGCAAAGTGTCGGGGAAGAGTTCCGTCAGCACGACGGCGTGGTGACGATCTTGATGTACTACCGTCGCAGGGCTTCGCCTAAGCACCGCTACAATATTATCGAGGACTATGGTGGAAGGGGGCACCGCACACGGCTAAGAATATGATCACGTGGATCAACCTGTGTCTCTAGGGGTGCCCCTGCCTCCATATATAAAGGTTCAAGGGAGGGGGGCTGGCCGGCCAAGGAGAGGCGCGCCAGGAGGAGTCCTACTCCTTCTGGGAGTAGGACTCCCCCCCTTTCCTAATTGGAATAGGATTCAAGGAGGGGGAAAAGAGAGAGAGAGAAGGAGGGGGGCGCCGGCCCCCTCTCTCCTTGTCCTATTCGGACTAGGGGGGAGGGCGCGCGGCCCAGCCCTGGCTGCCTATCCTCTTCTTCCACTAAGGCCCATTAAGGCCCATATAGCTCCCGGGGGGTTCCGGTAACCTCCCGGTACTCCGGTAAAATCCCGATTTCACCCGGAACACTTCCGATATCCAAACATAGGCTTCCAATACATCAATCTTTATGTCTCGACCATTTCGAGACTCCTCGTCATGTCCGTGATCACATCCGGGACTCCGAACAACCTTCGGTACATCAAAATGCATAAACTCATAATATAACTGTCATCGTAACCTTAAGCGTGCGGACCCTACGGGTTCGAGAAAAATGTAGACATGACCGAGAAACGTCTCCGGTCAATAACCAATAGCAGAACCTGGATGCTCATATTGGCTCCTACATATTCTATGAAGATCTTTTATCGGTCAGACTGCATAACAACATACGTTGTTCCCTTTGTCATCGGTATGTTACTTGCCCGAGATTCGATCGTCGGTATCCTATACCTAGTTCAATCTCATTACCGGCAAGTCTCTTTACTCGTTCTATAATACATCATCCCGCAACTAACTTATTAGTCGCAATGCTTGCAAGGCTTAAGTGATGTGCATTACCGAGAGGGCCCAGAGATACCTCTCCGATAATCGGAGTGACAAATCCTAATCTCGAAATACGCCAACCCAACATGTACCTTTGGAGACACCTGTAGAGCTCCTTTATAATCACCCAGTTACGTTGTGACGTTTGGTAGCACACAAAGTGTTCCTCTGGCAAACGGGAGTTGCATAATCTCATAGTCATAGGAACATGTATAAGTCATGAAGAAAGCAATAGCAACATACTAAACGATCGGGTGCTAAGCTAATGGAATGGGTCATGTCAATCAGATCATTCAACTAATGATGTGATCCCGTTAATCAAATAACAACTCTTTGTCGATGGTTAGGAAACATAACCATCTTTGATTAACGAGCTAGTCAAGTAGAGGCATACTAGTGACACTCTGTTTGTCTATGTATTCACACATGTATTATGTTTCCGGTTAATACAATTCTAGCATGAATAATAAACTTTTATCATGGTATAAGGAAATAAATAATAACTTTATTATTGCCTCTAGGGCATATTTCCTTCAGTTTCCCACTTGCACTAGAGTCAATAATCTAGATTACACAGTAATGATTCTAACACCCATGGAGACTTGGTGTTGATCATGTTTTGCTTGTGGAAGAGGCTTAGTCAACGGGTCTGCAACATTCAGATCCGTATGTATCTTGCAAATCTCTATGTCTCCCACCTGGACTAGATCCCAGATGGAATTGAAGCGTCTCTTGATGTGCTTGGTTCTCTTGTGAAATCTGGATTCCTTTGCCAAGGCATTTGCACCAGTATTGTCACAAAAGATTTTCATTGGACCCGATGCACTAGGTATGACACCTAGATCGGATATGAACTCCTTCATCCAGACTCCTTCATTTGCTGCTTCTGAAGCAGCTATGTATTCCGCTTCACACGTAGATCCCGCCACGACGCTTTAATGTAAACACGTATCCGGTTTGCGATTTGGAATCGTCTGGATCAGTGTCAAAGCTTGCATCAACGTAACCGTTTACGATGAGCTCTTTGTCACCTCCATATACGAGAAACATATCCTTAGTCCTTTTCAGGTACTTCAGGATGTTCTTGACCGCTGTCCAGTGATCCACTCCTGGATTACTTTGGTACCTCCCTGCTAGACTTATAGCAAGGCACACATCAGGTCTGGTACACAGCATTGCATACATGATAGAGCCTATGGCTGAAGCATAGGGAACATCTTTCATTTTCTCTCTATCTTCTGCAGTGGTCGGGCATTGAGTCTTACTCAACTTCACACCTTGTAACACAGGCAAGAACCCTTTCTTTGCTTGGTCCATTTTGAACTTCTTCAAAATCTTGTCAAGGTATGTGCTTTGTGAAAGTCCAATTAAACGTCTTGATCTATCTCTATAGATCTTTATGCCTAATATGTAAGCAGCTTCACCGAGGTCTTTCATTGAAAAACTCTTATTCAAGTATCCCTTTATGTTATCCAGAAATTCTATATCATTTCCGATCAGTAATATGTCGTCCACATATAATATCAGAAATGCTACAGAGCTCCCACTCACTTTCTTGTAAATGCAGGCTTCTCCAAAAGTCTGTATAAAACCAAATGCTTTGATCACACTATCAAAGCATTTATTCCAACTCCGAGAGGCTTGCACCAGTCCATAAATGGATCGCTGGAGCTTGCACACTTTGTTAGCTCCCTTTGGATCGACAAAACCTTCCGGTTGCATCATATACAACTCTTCTTCCAGAAATCCATTTAGGAATGCAGTTTTGACATCCATCTGCCAAATTTCATAATCATAAAATGCAGCAATTGCTAACATGATTCGGACAGACTTAAGCATCGCTACGGGTGAGAAGGTCTCATCGTAGTCAATCCCTTGAACTTGCCGAAATCCTTTTGTGACAAGTCGAGCTTTGTAGACAGTAATATTACCGTCGGCGTCAGTCTTCTTATTGAAGATCCATTTATTCTCAATTGCTTGCCGATCATCGGGCAAGTCAACCAAAGTCCACACTTTGTTCTCATACATGGATCCCATCTCAGATTTCATGGCTTCAAGCCATTTTGCGGAATCTGGGCTCACCATCGCTTCTTCATAGTTCGTAGGTTCATCATGATCTAGTAGCATGACTTCCAGAACTGGATTACCGTACCACTCTGGCGCGGATCTCACTCTGGTTGATCTACGAGGTTTAGTAGTATCTTGTTCCGAAGTTTCATGATCATTATCATTAGCTTCCTCACTAACTGGTGTAGGTGTCACAGAAACAGTTTTCTGTGATGCACTACTTTCCAATAAGGGAGCAGGTACAGTTACCTCGTCAAGTTCTACTTTCCTCCCACTCACTTCTTTCGAGAGAAACTCCTTCTCTAGAAAGTTTCCGAACTTAGCAACAAAAGTCTTGCCTTCGGATCTGTGATAGAAGGTATATCCAGTAGTCTCCTTTGGATATCCTATGAAGACACATTTCTCCGATTTGGGTTCGAGCTTATCAGGTTGAAGCTTTTTCACATAAGCATCACAGCCCCAAACTTTCAGAAACAACAACTTTGGTTTCTTGCCAAACCATAGTTCATAAGGCGTCGTCTCAACGGATTTTGATGGTGCCCTATTTAACGTGAATGCGGCCATCTCCAAAGCATAACCCCAAAACGATAGCGGTAAATCAGTAAGAGACATCATAGATCGTACCATATCTAGTAAAGTACGATTACGACGTTTGGACACACCATTACGTTGTGGTGTTCCGGGTGGCGTGAGCTGCGAAACTATTCCGCATTGTTTCAAATGTTCACCAAACTCGTAACTCAAATATTCTCCTCCACGATCAGATCGTAGAAACTTTATTTTCTTGTTACGATGATTTTCAACTTCACTCTGAAATTCTTTGAACTTTTCAAACGTTTCAGACTTATGTTTCATTAAGTAGATATACCCATATCTGCTTAAGTCATCTGTGAAGGTGAGAAAATAACGATATCCGCCACGAGCCTCAATATTCATCGGACCACATACATCTGTATGTATGATTTCCAACAAATCTGTTGCTCTCTCCATAGTACCGGAGAACGGCGTTTTAGTCATCTTGCCCATGAGGCACGGTTCGCAAGTACCAAGTGATTCATAATCAAGTGGTTCCAAAAGTCCATCAGTATGGAGTTTCTTCATGCGCTTTACACCGATATGACCTAAACGGCAGTGCCACAAATAAGTTGCACTATCATTATCAACTCTGCATCTTTTGGCTTCAACATTATGAATATGTGTGTTACTACTATCGAGATTCAATAAGAATAGACCACTCTTCAAGGGTGCATGACCATAAAAGATATTACTCATATAAATAGAACAACCATTATTCTCTGATTTAAATGAATAACCGTCTCGCATCAAACAAGATCCAGATATAATGTTCATGCTTAACGCTGGCACCAAATAACAATTATTTAGGTCTAATATTAATCCCGAAGGTAGATGTAGAGGTAGCGTGCCGACCGCGATCACATCGACTTTGGAACCGTTTCCCACGCGCATCGTCACCTCGTCCTTAGCCAATCTTCGCTTAATTCGTAGTCCCTGTTTCGAGTTGCAAATATTAGCAACAGAACCAGTATCAAATACCCAGGTGCTACTGCGAGCATTAGTAAGGTACACATCAATAACATGTATATCACATATACCTTTGTTCACCTTGCCATCCTTCTTATCCGCCAAATACTTGGGGCAGTTCCGCTTCCAGTGACCAGTCTGCTTGCAGTAGAAGCACTCAGTTTCAGGCTTAGGTCCAGACTTGGGTTTCTTCTCTTGAGCAGCAACTTGTTTGCTGTTCTTCTTGAAGTTCCCCTTCTTCTTCCCTTTGCCCTTTTTCTTGAAACTAGTGGTCTTGTTGACCATCAACACTTGATGCTCCTTCTTGATTT
Organism: Triticum aestivum; assembly: GCF_018294505.1. Taxonomy (NCBI): domain Eukaryota; kingdom Viridiplantae; phylum Streptophyta; class Magnoliopsida; order Poales; family Poaceae; genus Triticum; species Triticum aestivum. Next base: position 508,638,073 of record NC_057800.1, on the reverse strand, counting down.
CTACCTCCGCAGCTTTCAGCATTGCGAAGAGCTCGGGAATAGTCTTATTCATCCCTTGCATATTATAGTTCATCACGAAGCTCTTGTAGCTTGGTGGCAGTGATTGGAGAATTCTGTCAATGACGCAATCATCTGGAAGATTAACTCCCATCTGAATCAAGTGATTATTATACCCAGACATTTTGAGTATATGCTCACTGACAGAACTGTTCTCCTCCATCTTGCAGCTATAGAACTTATTGGAGACTTCATATCTCTCAATCCGGGCATTTGCTTGAAATATTAACTTCAACTCCTGGAACATCTCATATGCTCCATGACGTTCAAAACGTCGTTGAAGTCCCGGTTCTAAGCCGTAAAGCATGGCACACTGAACTATCGAGTAGTCATCAGCTTTGCTCTGCCAGACGTTCACAACATCTGGTGTTGCTCCAGCAGCAGGCCTGGCACCCAGCGGTGCTTCCAGGACGTAATTCTTCTGTGCAGCAATGAGGATAATCCTCAAGTTACGGACCCAGTCCGTGTAATTGCTACCATCATCTTTCAACTTTGCTTTCTCAAGGAACGCATTAAAATTCAACGGAACAACAGCACGGGCCATTTATCTACAATCATACATAAACAAGCAAGATACTATCAGGTACTAAGTTCATGATAAATTTAGGTTCAATTAATCATATTACTTAAAGAACTCCCACTTAGATAGACATCCCTCTAATCCTCTAAGTGATTACGTGATCCAAATCAACTAAACCATGTCCGATCATCACATGAGATGGAGTAGTTTCATTGGTGAACATCACTATGTTGATCATATCTACTATATGATTCACGCTCGACCTTTCGGTCTCCGTGTTCCGAGGCCATATCTGTATATGCTTGGCTCGTCAAGTATAACCTGAGTATTCCGCGTGTGCAACTGTTTTGCACCCGTTGTATTTGAACGTAGAGCCTATCACACCCGATCATCACGTGGTGTCTCAGCACGAAGAACTTTCACAACGGTGCATACTCAGGGAGAACACTCCTTGATAATTTAGTGAGAGATCATCTTATAATGCTACCGTCAATCAAAGCAAGATAAGATGCATAAAAATAAACATCACATGCAATCAATATAAGTGATATGATATGGCCATCATCATCTTGTGCTTGTGATCTCCATCTCCGAAGCACCGTCATGATCACCATCGTCTCCGGCGCGACACCTTGATCTCCATCGTAGCATCATTGTCGTCTCGCCAATCTTATGCTTCAACGACTATCGCTACTGCTTAGTGATAAAGTAAAGCATTACAGCGCGATTGCATTGCATACAATAAAGCGACAACCATATGGCTCCTGCCAGTTGCCGATAACTCGGTTACAAAACATGATCATCTCATACAATAAAATTTAGCATCATGTCTTGACCATATCACATCACAACATGCCCTGCAAAAACAAGTTAGATGGCCTCTACTTTGTTGTTACAAGTTTTACGTGGCTGCTACGGGCTTAAGCAAGAACCAATCTTACCTACGCATCAAAACCACAACGATAGTTTGTCAAGTTGGTGCTATTTTAACCTTCGCAAGGACCGGGCGTAGCCACACTCGGTTCAACTAAAGTTGGAGAAACTGTCACCCGCAAGCCACCTATGTGCAAAGCACGTCGGGAGAACCGGTCTCGCGTAAGCGTATGCGTAATGTCGGTCCAGGCCGCTTCGTCCAACAATACCGCCGAACCAAAGTATGACATGCTGGTAAGCAGTATGACTTATATCGCCCACAACTAGCTTGTGTTCTACTCGTGCATATAACATCAACATATAAAACCTAGGCTCGGATGCCACTGTTGGGGAACGTAGTAATTTCAAAAAAATTCCTATGCGCACGCAATATCATGGTGATGCATAGCAACGAGGGGGGAGAGTGTGATCTACGTACCCTTGTAGATCGACAACGAAAGCGTTAACTTTGGTTGATGTAGTCGTACGTCTCCACGGCCCGACCGATCAAGCACCGAAACTACGGCACCTCCGAGTTCTAGCACACGTTCAGCTCGATGACGATCCCCGGACTCCGATCCAGCAAAGTGTCGGGGAAGAGTTCCGTCAGCATGACGGCGTGGTGACGATCTTGATGTACTACCGTCGCAGGGCTTCGCCTAAGCACTGCTACAATATTATCGAGGACTATGGTGGAAGGGGGCACCGCACACGGCTAAGAATATGATCACGTGGATCAACCTGTGTCTCTAGGGGTGCCCCTGCCTCCGTATATAAAGGTTCAAGGGAGGGGGGGCTGGCCGGCCAAGGAGAGGCGCGCCAGGAGGAGTCCTACTCCTTCTGGGAGTAGGACTCCCCCCCTTTCCTAATTGGAATAGGATTCAAGGAGGGGGAAAAGAGAGAGAGAGAGAGAAGGAGGGGGCGCCGGCCCCCTCTCTCCTTGTCCTATTCGGACTAGGGGGGAGGGGCGCGCGGCCCAGCCCTAGCTGCCTCTCCTCTTCTTCCACTAAGGCCCATTAATGCCCATATAGCTCCCGGGGGGTTCCGGTAACCTCCCGATACTCCGGTAAAATCCTGATTTCACCCGGAACACTTCCGATATCCAAACATAGGCTTCCAATATATCAATCTTTATGTCTCGACCATTTCGAGACTCCTCGTCATGTCTGTGATCACATCCGAGACTCCGAACAACCTTCGGTACATCAAAATGCATAAACTCATAATATAACTGTTATCGTAACCTTAAGCGTGCGGACCCTACGGGTTCGAGAACAATGTAGACATGACCGAGACACGTCTCCGGTCAATAACCAATAGCGGAACCTGGATGCTCATATTGGCTCCTACATATTCTACGAAGATCTTTTATCGGTCAGACCGCATAACAACATACGTTGTTCCCTTTGTCATCGGTATGTTACTTGCCCAAGATTCGATCGTCGGTATCCTATACCTAGTTCAATCTCGTTACCGGCAAGTCTCTTTACTCGTTCTGTAATACATCATCCCGCAACTAACTCATTAGTCGCAATGCTTGCAAGGCCTAAATGATGTGCATTACCGAGAGGGCCCAGAGATACCTCTTCGACAATCGGAGTGACAAATCCTAATCTCGAAATACGCCAACCCAACATGTAGCTTTGGAGACACCTGTAGAGCTCCTTTATAATCACCCAGTTACGTTGTGACGTTTGGTAGCACACAAAGTGTTCCTCTGGCAAACGGGAGTTGCATAATCTCATAGTCGTAGGAACATGTATAAGTCATGAAGAAGGCAATAGCAACATACTAAACGATCGGGTGCTAAGCTAATGGAATGGGTCATGTCAATCAGATCATTCAACTAATGATGTGATCCCGTTAATCAAATAACAACTCTTTGTCCATGGTTAGGAAACATAACCATCTTTGATTAACAAGCTAGTCAAGTAGAGGCATACTAGTGACACTCTGTTTGTCTATGTATTCACACATGTATTATGTTTCCGGTTAATACAATTCTAGCATGAATAATAAACTTTTATCATGATATAAGGAAATAAATAATAACTTTATTATTGCCTCTAGGGCATATTTACTTCACACATATCTTTAAATAAATTATTTTTGCGAAAAGCAATTACGCAAGGATTTTATATATATTTATATTATTCGTTTTGGACCACACTATTTTATGTGTGTAGGTGATCGACTTCGACTGCGTCACGCGGTCACTTCGGCAAGCCAACGTCATTGTCCCAATTGGCATAAATCGGCTCGCATGATCATCTTGGTGGTTGAATTGCCATACCGACATGTTCGGTTGCCTCGGGGACTTCGACATCATCAAAAGGGTCCTACCTCGTCGGGTGTTTGGCGCACGGGCCATATTTCTTTTATTACTCACTTTGCATGAATTATTAATCATGCAACCTTTTTTATTACTGTTATCTCCGATTTGACTATCTTCTGTGCACAGGTAAATGATCCGGCTTGGGCAGCGCTGTCACCTCGGCTGGACCGGGGGCTTCGTCATCACTTCATTAACCCACGCCGGGGACTTCGGCGTCACTCTGTCGGCCGGCATTGGCCGAACCATGTCACTACCTCGGAGTGCCGAACTCCTTGCTCGGACCCCTCGGGCTTGGAGGCTGGGACCTCGGCCATGCCGAGGACAGCGAACCTTGTCGGATCTGTCACAGATCAATGGGTGTCTTCGTCCTGCCACAAGCCCGAGCACATTAACCAGCTAAGTCGCTTTCATCCTAAAAAACTTTTAGTTTTAAATTTTGTTCGGTTCGACCAAGCATTATACTTTTTGGCAAAAAGTTGTTTGTGACAAAATTCCTTGTCAAAACTTTGTTCGTGACATGCAAATTAAAATACCCCGTTTATTTAGGGGCTTCCTTTATGAAGCCTTTCCTCTTGCATATGATTATACTTGTATGGCTTCGTTCCTTGTTCGTGTATTACGCCACAATATGCACCATGTTGACTTAAGTGTTTCGCAAGCTGGGTTGCCTGGCTCCTGTGCTTACCCCTACGTTCCTGATTGTTCGGCTAGGCGGTAAAGGGAGCACCTCTGTGATTGTTACTACCGGGTCATCCGAGTTGGTACCTCAGATTGGGTGAAGCCGAAAGCTAGCGCTCTTATTTTTTTCAATCATGGTCGACACACAACGGAACTCATGAGTACAAAAAATCTGTCGCACAAGTCTCATAGTAACAATGAGCAACCGAAGAAAGGTATCAGTGGGGGTACTATTTTCTTCGAAGATGCTTCTTACACTTTGTCAGTAATATAGCATAAGTTCCCTGAGCGCTCTTTGTCTGTTACAGCCTTATGGCCTGATTGCCTGGTTATCGAAAACATCGTCGATATTCTTGACAGGTGGAGTACATAACACTTTTCGGCCTTTGACCGAAGAGGGAGAAGCCAACGATCGGTTAAGACGCGTTTAAAGTTTGGGTGTACACAGATATGATATAAGTACTTCGGTACATACAATCATTATACATAAAATTCTCTTACCCAAGCACTTGGGGGCTCTTAAAATTTATATGAGTTGTTTTATAGTAAGTGTGTTTTCTTCTTGGTCGTGGCAAAGTGTTTTTCTAAACTGACCGTGGAGAAGTACTCCGCCTTTGGGATAAGGAGCTTGAAGCCGTAGGCAGACCCACATGAAGTCTCGAGATCGGACGTGGCATGTTAAAGCACGACAGAAGCGTGATTTTTCCCAATTTTTGGATTGGCACCGAACACTTGATCTTGATCGGACGTCAAGTTTTTACTGACGTTTTTTGGTTTTCCAAGCTTATGGCACTTTTAAACTATTTGTGTGTTTTCAGCATAAGTCTCGCAGTGCAACGCCAGACACCTTTAGAGATTCGGCAAAAACATTCTCGGATATTTCTTTATATGCATCGGTTTCAAATTGCGTCTTTGGTCAAATAGTTGGGTTGTCCGGCTCCTGTGCATGCCTCCTACGTTTCGCTTTGTTCTGCTAGGTGTGCAAAGGGAGAACCACTGCGATTGTGCTTCCAGCTCGCATAGTTAAGCAGCTCAGTGGAGAAAGCCGAAAACTGATTGTCACAATAAGCGTCCCAGAACTTTCCCCGAACTAAATCCTCGATATTTTCCTCCCACATTGATCGAAGGTGAGGTTTCATGATCGTGATAAGCATGACGACCCAAAAAAAGGAATCGATAGCGGGACTATTTTCCTTGGAAGATGTTTCTTAATATAACATATCTCTCCGCGTACCTTTGTTTATCAAACTGTATGACCGGATTGCCTTGTTTGTCGTAAATCTTTTCTCTCATGAAGGCATTATAAAGAAGGACAAACACTCCCTGGCTGCTGGCCGAGGAGGTGGAAGTCGATGGTCGGTCAACAAAGTTTTGTACAATGCGGATCCGAGCATTAATGATGTAAAAAACTTGGATACATAGGATCATAAATTGTAAGTAAAGTCATTTATTGTAGCTCATCTTTTAAATACGAAGCGAGCAACTTACATAAAGCTCTCCTAAATCCCAAGTGGCATCGATTTCCTATCTATTAAGCCCCTTGGGGCCAACCTTGGCGAGCCCAGCTCTCGCTGGCTCTAGCTCCTTTAAGAGATTTTTATTCTCTTTTCGAGAAGTTTGTGTTAAACACAACAAAAAAAATTCACACGGATATCGATCCTTAATTCGGCCACCCGTGCCCACATTAAGGCTCGGGGGCTACTGGGCTTCACGCTCATTATTTATAAATATTAAAGGGGCACATCGATCCCCTGATCTGGTGTTGGCACCCGACCAGTGTCTCGGGGCTACTGCGTTGCCTGTTCAGTGCAGAAAATTCAAAGTGCTTAGTGTTCGGCTTGACCGAACTATGGGCAAACGCGTCTTCGGACAACAATAGGTACCATCTGGACCTATCTGGCGTCAAGCTGATATATTGCGGCAACTTCTCTCTCAAGGGCCCGTTTGCCGATCACTATTATCTCTAATATATTACACTGCGTTTCTATTCCTATGTATGCTGCCGAGCTAGGAGTTGATCCCCAGGCCGATTTTGCAAATCGACCTGAGTCTCGGGGGCTACCAGGATCTGTGTGATGCCCTCGATTCAATCGTACACTAATCATACACGCAAATGTGTACGATCAAGATCAAGGACTCATGGGAAGAAATCACAACACAACTCTAGACACAAATTAAAATAATACAAGCTTTATATTACAAGCCAGGGGCCTCGAGGGCTCGAATACATAAGCTCGAATACACAAGAGTCAGCGGAAGCAACAACATCTGAGTACAAACATAGGTTAAGCAAGTTTTACCTTAAGAAGGCTAGCACAAAAGCAACATTGATTGAAAAGGCAAGGCCTCCTACCGGGGAGCCTCCTAACTACTCCAGGTCGTCAGTGGCCATCACGTAGAAGTAGGCACCCTCGGGGTAGTAGTAGTCATCGGTGGTGTCGTCTGGCTCCTGGGATCTGTCATCTGGTCGTAACAATCGGGTATAGGGGAAAAATAGGTAGCAAAGCAACCGTGAGTACTCATCCAAAGTACTCACAAGACTTACATCAGATCTAAACTAAGTATGCATCTGTATCAAAGGAAATGGGCTGTATCTGTGGACTAAACTGCAGAATGCCAGAAGAGAAGGGGAAATCCTAGCCTATCGAAGACTAGCATCTTCAAGCATCTTGCAGCATATAGAAGAGTACAGATCAACATAATGTAAAGTAGTAGTAGTTTTATCAACATCGGCCAGAGATCCTTTCTCGACTCCCTGCGAGAAAGCAATCCCAAAGCCATACTATCCATTTCTCATAACCATTTCTCATATCAAGTATCCAATTCTAGTAGTATCGATCGGGATACAACTCCAAGTGTCCGTTACCGTAGGACATGCTATCGATAGATGTTTTCTTTCCTGCAGGGGTGCACCAACTTACCCATCACGCTCGATTAACTCCGGCCGGACACACTTTCCTGGGTCATGCCCGGCCTTGGCCGAACAATACGCCGCAACCCGACCTAGGCTTAATAGAGAGGTCAGCACGCCGAATTAAACCTATGCCCCCAGGGGTCTTGGGCCATCGCCCCCAGAACTCCTGCACATTGCGTGGGCGGCCGGTGAGCAGACTTAGCTACCTCCTTAAAAAGGCAGGAGCTTACCAGTCCAACCCGGCTCGCGCCGCTCAGTCGCTGATGTCTAATAAGCTTCGGCTGATGCATACGATGCAGAACGCCCATATAATGCCCATGTGATGGTTAGTGCTATCAGTCTAGAGGCCCCTCGGATCAAATATCCAAATCGTTAATGTGTTCGTAGTGCGGTCACGAGCAGAGACTCACGAAAGATGTGACCCCGTCTCCCCGTCTCGAGTACTTGCGGCAAGAGCTACGAATGCCCGGCCATGCCTCGTGTTCAACTCTCGGGTACCCTCCAGGTCAACCCTTCTCCACATCACTCGTGGGTACCCCTCAGGGTCGACCCGCCTTTCCAAGTAACAGCTGTAAAGTCAAAGTATCCGTGTGTCCAAACATCAAGGGGGAAACCCGAGGAATCACCCCCGGTGAATTCCACTCGATGTAATCATCAAGGTGAACGTAAGAGGATCCACCCTCGAGGTTCACACTTGAGGGGTTTCACGACAGAGCCGTATCGGAAGTGGTTAAGGAGGAAATCATCCTCGATGACCACGACCGAATAGCTACACTACAGAGGTCTCATCAGGAGTGATGTAAGAGGTTCCACCCTCGGCACTCGATGGTAACTCTGCAGAGTCGTACAACTAGGGGGGTGATGTGCGGTGTCGGGGCCTGGACGTTGATCACGTTGATTGAGTCATCAAACATAAAGCGGGGCAACTAGGACAAGGTGAAGGTCACTGATGGATCACTAACCAACCTATACTAAGCAGTTTAGGATAAGCAAGTAACAAAAACAGGCTATGCATCAGAGTAGGATTATACAGAAAGCAGTAGCAGTTCCAATGCAAGCATGAGAGGGAAACAAATGGGCGATATCGGAATGCTCAAGGAGGGTTTGCTTGCCTGGAAGATCTGCTGAAAAGGAAGAAGTGTCATCGGCGATGTAGTCGATCACAGGGGCAGCATCGGTCTCGGGGTCTACCAGAGAGAAGAGGGGGAAGAAACAATAAATATAAAGCAAACAAAGCATCACAAAACATAACATGACAATATGTTGTGACGGGTGTGACCTAATGTATGGCTACACGATATAGGTGAAGGGGGAATTCAACCGGCAATGTTTTCCCGGTTCCGGACCTGTGTCAGACAGATGACCGGAGGGGAATGTTCCATGTTCAGATAGTTAGAGGCATCTTACAGGAAAACGGACCACGCATTTGGATTCATCACGTTTTTCTGAGCAACTTTCATGTAGAAAACATTTTCATCCGAGTTACGGTTTTATTTTCTATGAATTATTAAAGTTTTTAAACATTTTTCTAGATTTTCTGAAATCATTATTATTTCAAATAAAAAGGTTAAATTGCTATGGGTACACTTTCTGTGTACCCAACAATGCACACATGGCAGATAGGTGGGGCCAGGGACCCAGTTGACCCAGTCAACATTGACTGGTCAAGGGGTGAATAGTGTAGTTGGGTCCCACATGTCATTGTCTTAGACATTCTTTTAAAATTTGCTTTTTCTTTAAACTAACAGTGGGTTCACATGCCATCTGGAGTATTAGACATTTAGACTAACTTAGCACTAATTTTAATCCTAAGCTAAACTTACTCTGACAAGGGCCAGCTACACACTGTAGTCACACTCACGCACTCACACAACACACTCACTCATGCACACACACACACGGCCATGGCCATGGCCATGGCCAGTGGTAGTAGTAGGCGGCTGCAGTAGCAGCAGTCCTAGCAGCGGCAGCAGCACGCAACAAAAGTAGCCGCAGCTAGCATGAGCAGCAGCAAAGTAGCGGTGACGGCGGCAATGGAGCAGCAGCGATAGAAGCAGCATCAGCGCGAGCAGCAGGGTAGCGGACGGCTGCGGGCTGGCGGGCAGGGGAGCGCGGGGAGCAAAGGTGGGCGCGGCCAGGGAGCAGCGCACAGGGCTGGCAGGCGCGGCCAAACGCGGCCCGAGGCGAGGCAGGCCGTGTGGGCAAGCGCGAGATTCGGCCATGGAATCCGTAGCACGGTGACAGGCTATACGACGATGGATCAAGGCCGGGAGGAGGGGGAACCGGAAGAGATGCTCACCGCGAGCTCGATGGCGAGGTCGGGGAGATCGGGGCTGGTCGGAGACGAGCGGGTCGAGCGGCGAGGTGATGACGGCCGTGGCGGAGAAGACCCGCGATGGCGATCTTGGTGGCGGCCTGGTGACGAACCGAAGGGCGTAGAGGAAGGAGACGAGGACGGTGGGCCGCCTAGACGCCGTGGCGCAGGTCGGGGTGGCCGGTGGCCGCGGGATCGACGGCAGCGCATCGACGACCGTGCTCGGGCGAACAAGACGGAGAGGAAGAGGGGCGAACGAGGGGATTAGGAGCGCTAGGGTTCGTCAGCGGGGTTGGGCGCTCGGCCTTATACACCGAGGGGACTGGGGGATGGCCAACACGTCGGCATCGGCGACCAGGATGGCGTGGATGGCTGCCACGCCATGCCTTTGCCTCCCCTGTAGGTGAGGATGAGGATAAGGGAGAGATGGGCTGGAGAGATGGGTTGGGCCTAGGTTCTGCAGCACTAGAGCCCAAGCGCATGGCACCCTTTTCTCTTCTTCTTTTCTTAATTTTCTTATGCCTTTTGCTACTGTTTCTATTTAAATGAGCTAGTAAACAATTTTAGTTAATTGTGAAACTTTGCACATAAATCAAACACAACAATACTAGATGGCACAAAAAGTTTGGGGCCATTTGGAGTCGTCTAGCTATTTTTGGAAATTGAAAAGGAAAATTTAATTGCTGCTGGACCACTCAAATAATTCCCAAGGGCATTTTGAGAATTTAGGCGAGGTTAGTTACAACATTAAAAATACTTAGAGAATATTTTCCAAATACTGAACTATTTTGATTGGATGACAGAAGAAGTAAATATTTGACATGCAATTCAAATTGGAATTTGGCTTCAATTTTGGACAAGTGGAAAATTAGCTAAGTGATCATAATGGCATGACCGCCATTAGAGGGAGATCACTGTAGCATGATTCTGGGGGTGTCACAATCAGCAATTTTATGTTTTCCTTCAGGTGCACCTCGGGTTTAGACCGACACACACCTTGAGGGCTACTGGATATACATGTACTGGCTATATATCCCGGTAGAGAGTAAATTGCACCAATCAAAAATATTCACAAAAATCAGCTCGCGGTCAGGGTGGTGCACCACCTCGGAAGCAGTCCGGCATAAAGCTCGGGCGCCAGTGGCTGGCTCCATACAGGGCATTCCGGCATTAAGCTCGGCTGAATTCGTTCAATCTTTTAAAAGACCGAGGTAGTTTACGACACCTCGAACGCTGACCATCATTGGAGCTCGGAAGTGGTCCGGCATAAAGCCCGGATTCGAATGGCTCGTTCCATAGAGAACTTTTCAATGTTAAACTCGGATAACCTCCTTCAAACTTTTTCAAGCCAAGGTGATCTATGACACCTCGGATATAATCTGGCGTTGGAGCTCGGATATAGTCTGTCATTGGTGCTTGGCTGCAAAAGATATCTCGAATGCAGTCCGGCGTTGGAGCTCGGATGCAAGAGGATACCGTCGCACGGGAACAACTTCAAACCCGAGGTGTGGCGTAAAAAAATAATCATAAGGCATTGATAAAGACCGAGAACTTAAAGGGGCTCCTCGGATACCCGATGTGTAAACCCTTCGGATTCACTTCGGCGATCCTCAAGATCGAAGACGAGAAGATTTGTTGAACCAGTTTTCAAGACCGAAGATGAAGTGAGTTCGGAAGGATCGAGGAGCGTCCCCAACTTGAAGACCGGTTCAGGGGGCTACTGACGGTGTCCTGGACTAGGGAGTACTCACCACATCGTCTCCCGACCCCAGGTGGATCTGGCCGAGGACCCCCATGGCGGTTCACTCATGGGCCACTTCGGGCAGCCCATGCCGCATACAAGGAGTATTCCACAAGACTTCGTGATCAAGACAAGGACTTCTCTCCACCAACGTATTCGGCTAGGACTCTTGTTATCCTAGGACTTTGGTGCATTATATAAGCCAAGGCCAGGATAGTCGATAGATTATTATGACAATCATACAAGCTAGACTTCTAGGGTTTAGCCATTACGATGTCGTGGTAGATCAACTCTTGTAATACTTATATTCATCAAGATCAATCAAGCAGGACATAGGGTATTACCTCCATAGAGAGGGCCGAACCTGGATAAAACATTGTGTCCCTCGTCTTCTGTTACCATCGATCCTAGACGCACAGTTCGGGACCCCCCTACCCGAGATCGGCCGGTTTTGACACCGACAGGGCCACCTGCCTCGGTGGCCCTAGTGGGCTGAACAAAGGGGGGAACCAGCCCCTGGTGGGCTGGTGCACCCCCCCCCAAGGGGGCCCAAGGCGCCTAGGGTTGGAAACCCTAGGGGGTAGGGGCGCCTCCCACCTGACTTGGGGCAAGTCCCCCCTTGCCCCCCTTGTAGATGGGATCTAGGGGGCCGGCCCCCTCTCCCTTTTCCCCTATAAATAGCGGGGGGTGGGAGGGCTGCCACACCCTTCCCCTGGCGCAGCCCCTCCCACTCTCCAACACCTCCTTCTCCTCCATAGTGCTTGGCGAAGCCCTGCCGGAGAACCACGAGCTCCATCACCACCATGTCGTCGTGCTGTCGGAGTTCTCCCTCAACTTCTCCTCCCCCCTTGCTAGATCAAGAAGGAGGAGACGTCCCCGGGCTGTACGTGTGTTGAACGCGGAGGCGCCGTCCGTTCGGCGCCGGATCGGATCCTCCGTGATTTGAATCGCCGCGAGTACGACTCCATCATCCGCGTTCCTTGTAACGCTTCCGCTTAGCGATCTTCAAGGGTATGAAGATGCACTCCCTCTCTCTCGTTGCTAGCATCTCCTAGATTGATCTTGGTGACACGTAGGAAAATTTTGAATTATTGCTACGTTCCCCAATAGTGGCATCATGAGCTAGGTCTATCCGTAGATTCTATGCATGAGCAGAACACAAAGTAGTTGTGGGCGATGATTTGTTCAATTTGCTTACCGTTACTAGTCTTATCTTGATTCAGCGGCATTGTGGGATGAAGCGGCCTGGACCGACCTTACACGTATGCTTATGTGAGACTGGTTCCACCGACTGACATGCACTTGATGCATAAGGTGGCTAGCGGGTGTCTGTCTCTCCCACTTTAGTCGGATCGGATTTGATGAAAAGGGTCCTTATGAAGGGTAAATAGCAATTGGCATATCACCGTTGTGGTTTTTGCGTAGGTAAGGAACATTCTTGCTAGAAACCCATAGAAGCCACGTAAAACATGCAACAACAATTAGAGGACGTCTAACTTGTTTTTGCAGGGTATGCTATGTGGTGTGATATGGCCAAAAGGATGTGATGGATGATATATGTGATGTATGAGATTGATCATGTTCTTGTAATAGGAATCACGACTTGCATGTCGATGAGTATGACAACCGACAGGAGTTATAGGAGTTGTCTTAATTTATTGTATGACCTGCGTGTCAATGAAAACACCATGTAATTACTTTACTTTATCGCTAACCATTAGCCATAGTAGTAGAAGTAATAGTTGGCGAGACAACTTCATGAAGACACGATGATGGAGATCAAGGTGTCATTCAGATGACGAAGGTGATCATGCCGTGCCTTGAAGATAGAGATCAAAAGGCGCAAGATGATATTGGTCATATCATGTCACTTTATGATTTGCATGTGATGTTTGTCATGTTTACATCTTATTTGCTTAGAACGATAGTAGCATAAATAAGACGATCCCTCACTAAAATTTCAAGAAAAGTGTTCCCCCTAACTGTGCACCGTTGCAAATGTTTGTTGTTTCGAAGCACCACGTGATGATCGGGTGTGACAGATTCTAACGTTCGCATACAACGGGTGTAAGCCAAATTTACACATGCAAAACACTTAGGTTGACTTGACGAGCGTAGCATGTACAGACATGGCCTCGGAACACGAGAGACCGAAAGGTTAAACATGAGTCGTATAGTAGATACGATCAACATGGCCTAGTTGATTCGGATCATGTATCACTTGGATGACTAGAGGGATGTCTATCTGAGTGGGAGTTCATTAAATAATTTGATTAAATGAACTTAATTATCATGAACTTAGTCTAAAATGTCTTTACAATATGTCTTGTATATCAAATGGCCCATGCTAATGTTGCCCTCAACTTCAATGTGTTCCTAGAGAAAACCAAGCTGAAATACAATGGTAGCAACTATACGGACTGGGTCCGTAACTTGAGGATCATCCTCATAGCTGCCAAGAAAGCATATGTCCTTGAAGCACTGCTAGGTGACGCACCCATTTTCCTAGCAACTCAAGACGTTATGATCGCCTGGCAGTCGCGTAGTGATGATTACTCCCTTATTCAGTGTGGTATGATTTACATCTTAGAACCGGGGCTCCAAAACATTTTGAGCAGCATGGAGCATATGAGATGTTCTAAGAGCTGAAAATGGTTTTCCAAGCTCATGCCCGGGTCGAGAGATATGAAGTCTCCGACAAGTTCTACAGTTGTAAGATGGAAGAAAATAGTTCTGTCAGCGAGCATATACTCAAAATTTCTGGGTTACAACCGCTTGTCTCAGCTGGGAGTTAATCTTCCAAATGACTCGGTATATTGACAGGATCCTCCAGTCGCTTCTACCTAGCTACAAGAGCTTTGTGATGAACTACAATATGCAAGGGATGGAGAAGTCCATTCCCGAGTTATATTCAATGCTGAAATCAGCGGAGGTGGAAATCAAAAAGGAACATCAAGTGTTGATAATGAATAAAACCACTAGTTTCAAGAAAGGCAAGGGTAAGAAGAACTTCAAGAAGGACGACAAGGGAGTTGTCGCGCCCGGTAAATCAGTTGCCGGGAAGAAGCCAAAGAATGGACCCAAGCCCGAGACTCAGTGCTTTTATTGCAAGGTAAATGGTCACTGGAAGCGGATCTGCCCCAAGTACTTAGCGGATAAGAAGGCCGGCAACACCAAAGATATATGTGATATACATGTTATTGATGTGTACCTTACCAGTGCTCGTAGTAGCTCCTGAGTATTTAATACCGGTGTAGTTGCTCATATTTGTAACTCAAAACAGGAGCTGCAGAATAAGCGAAGACCGGCGAAGGACGAGGTGACGATGCGCGTCGGGAATGGTTCCAAGGTCGATGTGATCGCCGTCGGCACGCTACCTCTACATCTACCTACGGGATTAGTTTTAAACCTCAATAATTGTTATTTAGTACCAGCTTTGAGCATGAACATTGTATCTGGATCTCGTTTTTAATGTGAGATGGCTAATCATTTAAATCCGAGAATAATGGTTGTTCCATTTATATGAGAGATATGTTTTATGGTCATGCCCCGCTGGTCAATGGTTTATTTTTGTTTAATCTCGAACGTGATGTTACACATATTCATAGTGTGAATGCCAAAATGTGTAAGGTTGATAATGATAGTCCCACATATTTGTGGCACTGCCGCCTTGGTCACATTGGTGTCAAACGCAGGAAGAATCTCCATGCAGATGGACTTTTGGAGTCTCTTGATTATGAATCATTTGACACGTGCGAACCATGCCTCATGGGCAAAATGACCAAGACTCCTTTCTCCAGAACAATGGAGCGAGCGACCAACTTATTGGAAATCATACATACTGATGTGTGTGGTCCAATGAGCATTGAGGCTCGCGGTGGCTATCGTTATGTTCTCACCCTCACTGATGACTTAAGTAGATATTGGTATGTGTACTTGATGGAACACAAGTCTAAGACCTTTGAAAAGTTCAAGGAATTTCATAGTGAGGTAGAGAATCAACGTGATAGAAAAATAAAGTTCTTACTATCAGATCGTGGAGGGGAATATTTGAGTCATGAGTTTGGTACACACTTAAGAAAATGTGGAATTGTTTCACAACTCACGCCCCTTGGAACACCTCAGCGAAATGGTGTGTCCGAACATCGTAATCGCACTCTATTGGATATGGTGCGATCTACGATGTCTCTTACCGATCTACCGCTCTCATTTTGGGGTTATGCTTTAGAGACTTCCGCATTCACTTTAAATAGGGCTCCGTCGAAATCCGTTGAGACGACACCATATGAATTATGGTTTGGGAAGAAACCTAAGCTGTCATTTCTGAAAGTTTGGGGATGCGATGCTTATGTCAAGAAACTTCAACCTAAAAAGCTCGAACCCAACTCAGAAAAATGCATCTTCATAGGATACCCTAAGGAAACTATTGGGCATACCTTCTACCTCTGATCTGAAGGCAAGATCTTTGTTGCCAAGAATGGATCCTTTCTAGAGAAAGAGTTTCCCTTGAAAGAAGTAAGTGGCGGGAAAGTATAACTTGATGAGGTACTGCCTCTTGAACCGGAGAGTAGCGCGGCTCAGGAAGATGTTTTTTGGTGCCTGCACCAACTAGAGAAGAAGTTAATGATGATGATCATGAAACTTTGGATCAAGTTTCTACTGAACTTCGTAGGTCCACAAGGACACGTTCCGCACCAGAGTGGTACGGTAACCCTGTCCTGGAAATCATGTTGTTAGACAACGGTGAATCTTCAAACTATAAAGAAGCGATGGCGGGCCTGGATTCAAACAAATGGCTTGAGGCCATGCAATTCGAGATAGGATCCATGTATGAAAACGAAGGATGTACTTTGACAGACTTGCCTGATGATCGGCAAGCCATAGAGAATAAGTGGATCTTTAAGAAGAAGACTGACGCAAATGGTAATGTGACCATCTATAAGGCTCGACTTGTCGCTAATGGTTATCGACAAGTTCAAGGGGTTGACTACGATGAGACCTTCTCACCCGCAGTGAAGCTGAAGTCTGTCCGCATCATATTAGCAATTGCCGCATTCTATGGTTATGAGACATGGCAAATGGACGTCAAAACGGCATTCCTTAATGGTTTCCTTAAGGAAGAACTGTATATGATGCAACCGGAAGGTTTTGTCGATCCTAAGAATGCTGACAAGGTATGCAAGCTCCAACGCTCAATCTATGGGCTGGTGCAAGCATCTCGGAGTTGGAACATTCGCTTTGATGAAATGATCAAAGCGTTTGGGTTTACGCAGACTTATGGAGAAGCTTGTGTTTACAAGAAAGTGAGTGGGAGCTCTGTAGCATTTCTCATATTATATGTGGATGACATACTATTGATCGGAAATGACATAGAACTTTTGGAAAACATAAAGGCCTACTTGAATAAGTGTTTTTCGATGAAGGACCTTGGAGAAGCTGCTTACATATTAGGCATCAATATCTATAGAGATAGATCGAGACGCCTCATTGGTCTTTCACAAAGCACATACCTTGACAAGATATTGAAGAAGTTCAATATGGATCAGTCCAAGAAGGGGTTCTTGCCTGTATTGCAAGGTGTGAAATTGAGCACGGCTCAATGCCCGACCTTGACAGAAGATAGAGAAAAGATGACTGTCATCCCCTATGCCTCAGCCATAGGGTCTATTATGTATGCCATGTTGTGTACCAGACCTGATGTGAACCTTGCTGTAAGTTTGGTAGGAAGGTACCAAAGTAATCTCGGCATGGAACACTGGACAGTAGTCAAGAATATCCTAAAATACCTGAAAAGGACTAAGGATATCTTTCTCGTTTATGGAGGTGACGAAGAGCTCATCGTAAAGGGTTACGTCGATGCTAGCTTCGACGCAGATCTGGATGACTCCAAGTCACAAACTGGAAACATGTACATATTGAATGGTGGGGCAGTCAGCTGTTGCATTTCTAAGCAAAGCGTCATGGCGGGATCTACATGTGAAGCGGACTACATAGCAGCCTCGGGGGAAGCACAGGAAGCAGTCTGGATGAAGGAGTTCATCACTGACCTACGAGTTATTCCCAATGCGTCAGGCCCAATGACTCTCTTCTGGGACAACACTGAAGCTATTGCCCTTGCCAAGGAGCCCAGGTTTCACAAGAAGACCAGGCATATCAAGCGTTGCTTCTACTCCATTCGTGAATATATCCAAGATGGAGACATAGATATTTGTAAAGTGCATAGGGATCTGAATGTTGCAGATCCGTTAACTAAACCTCTTCCACGAGCAAAACATGATCAACACCAGAACTCTATGGGTGTTCGATTCATAACAATGTAACTAGATTATTGACTGTAGTGCAAGTGGGAGACTGTTGGAAATTTGCCCTAGAGGCAATAATAAAGTGGTTATTATTATATTTCCTTGTTCATGATAATTGTCTATTGTTCATGCTATAACTGTATTAACCGGAAACCGTAATACATGTGTGAATACATAGATCGTAATATGTCCCTAGTAAGCCTCTATCAATAGATGGTCATGGTTTCCTCACCATGGAAATTGGATGTCGTTGATAATGGGATCACATCATTAGGAGAATGATGTGATGGACAAGACCCAATCCTAAGTGTAGCACAAGATCGTGTAGTTCATTTGCTAAAGCTTTTCTAATGTCAAGTATCATTTCCTTAGACCATCAGATTGTGCAACTCCCGGATACCGTAGGAATGCTTTGGGTGTGCCAAACGTCACAACGTAACTGGGTGGCTATAAAGGTGCACTACAGGTATCTCCGAAAGTATCTATTGGGTTGGCATGAATCGAGACTGGGATTTGTCACTCCGTATGACGGAGAGGTATCACTGGGCCCACTCGGTAATGCATCATCATAACGAGCTCAATGTGACTAAGGAGTTGGTCACGGGATCATGCATTAAGGAATGAGTATAGAGCCTTGTCGGTAACGAGATTGAACGAGGTATGGGGATACTGACGATCGAATCTCGGGCAAATAACATACCGATAGACAAAGGGAATTGCATACGGGATTGATTGAATCCTCGACGTCGTGGTTCATCTGATGAGATCATCATGGAACATGTGGGAGCCAACATGGGTATCCAAATCCCGCTGTTGGTTATTGGCCGGAGAGATGTCTCGGTCATGTCTGCATGGTTCCCGAACCCGTAGGGTCTACACACTTAAGGTTCGGTGATGCTAGAGTTGTTGTGGGAAATAGTATGTGGTTACCAAAGGTTGTTCGGAGTCCCGGATGCGATCCCGGACATCACGAGGAGTTCTGGAATGGTCCGGAGGTGAAGAATTATATATGGAAAGTCTTGTTTCAGTTGTCGGAATAATTTCAGGGGTTACCAGTATTGTTCCGAGACCACCAGAAGGTGTCCGGGGGTCCACCGGGTGGGGCCACCTGCCTCGGTGGGCCTAGTGGGCTGAACAAAGGGGGGAACCAGCCCCTGGTGGGCTGGTGCGCCCTCCCCCAAGGGGGCCCAAGGCGCCTACGATTAGAAACCCTAGGGGGTGGGCGCGCCTCCCACCTGACTTGGGTGGCAAGTCCCCCCTTGGCCGCCGCCCCCCTTGTAGATGGGATCTAGGGGGTCGGCCCCCTCTCCCCTGCCCCCTATAAACAGTGGGGGTGGGAGGGCTGCCACACCCTTCCCCTGGCGCAGCCCCTCCCCCTCTCCAACACCTCCTCCTCCTCCATAGTGCTTGGCGAAGCCCTGCCGGAGAACCACGAGCTCCATCACCACCACACCGTTGTGCTGTCGGAGTTCTCCCTCAACTTCTCCTCTCCCCTTGCTCGATCAAGAAGGAGGAGACGTCCCTGGGCTGTAGTGTGTTGAACGCCGAGGCGCCGTCCATTTGGTGCTGGATCGTATCTTCCATGATTTGAATCGCCGTGAGTACGACTCCATCATCCGCGTTCCTTGTAACGCTTCCGCTTAGAGATCTTCACGGGTATGAAGATGCACTCCCTCTCTCTCGTTGCTAGCATCTCCTAGATTGATCTTGGTGACATGTAGGAAAATTTTGAATTATTACTATGTTCCCCAATAGCAAATTGTGTCGGTGACGAGGTTGTGGTGTTGGCCAGTGGTAAGCTTGGGGCTGGAGCCGTGCAGCGAGGAGGGTGCAAGCGGCCTCAGTCGACGCCAGATCTGACCGGTTGGCAAGCACGGTGAGGCCGATGGGTACATATAGGCCTGACAACGGAGGGGATGGCCGACAGCTGCGATGAAACCACGCGGGGACGAGTGGCGGCCTGCCCCTGATCGAGAAT
This sequence comes from Triticum aestivum, assembly GCF_018294505.1. NCBI lineage: Eukaryota > Viridiplantae > Streptophyta > Magnoliopsida > Poales > Poaceae > Triticum > Triticum aestivum. The sequence goes on along the minus strand of NC_057800.1, from coordinate 508,618,322 downwards.
AGAATAGGGACGGCTGCTAGGGTTTGGCCACATAGATTGCCGAGTACCTTTCATCGGGGATCTTGGCGAAAGGTACCCACCATCACGAGGCTGTCAGCTGCAAACGGCCATGCCACGTGGCTCCTATTTATCGCTGACTCCTACAGGGCTCTCAGCATACTGTGCACAAGACGCTTTTATGTTTTCCGAGTATGTATCCGGCGGGACTCGACAAAGCTTCCCATGTGTTGTGTCCCGTGATCCGTTGCCGCCGCCACCACCATGCCGCCGTGCTGGTTCTGATCTCATCTACCACTTCTCCCTCGCTTGCTAGAATTATTAAGGAGAATACGTTACCGAGCCAAACGTGTGCTAGACTCAGAGGTGCCGCATTTGCGGTGCTTGGATCGGATTGGATCGCGATTCCAGTGCAACTACGTCAACCACGATCTTTAGATCATAAACGCTTTCGGTCTATAAGGATACGTAGACACACACACTCCCCTCTCATTGCTAGCTAGCATCTCCATAGATAGATCTTTGGGTGTTTTGTGGGAAAAAATTGTTTTAGATGCACCGTTCCCCGTCAAAGATCCAGGCGAAAACCTTGTCTACGACCGGTGGTCGGAGTCGGTGGCGGTGACACCCTTAGCGGTTTCCTTCTTGGAGGCAACATCGAGGTGAAGTTCCCACCTCCTTCCACTACCTCTAGGGGAAACCCTTGATCAGTCGATCAGATGATGGTGGCAGTCAGGTGTCGTTCCTCCCGTGAGGACGTCATTCTTGGAGGTGTGCGACGCCACCTGTCACCCGTCGTCGCAGTGCCGGCCCTTCCTATTGGAAATACGCCCTAGAGGCAATAATAAAAGGATTATTATTATATTTCCTTGTTCATGATAATTTTCTTTTATTCATGCTATAATTGTGTTATCTGGAAATCATAATACATGTGTGAATACATAGACACCAACATGTCCCTAGTAAGCCTCTAGTTGACTAGCTCGTTGATCAACAGATAGTCATGGTTTCCTGACTATGGACATTGGATGTCATTGATAACGAGATCACATCATTAGGAGAATGATGTGATGGACAAGACCCAATCCTAAACATAGCACAAGATCGTATAGTTCGTTTGCTAGAGTTTTTCCAATGTCAAGTATCTTTTCCTTAGACCATGAGATCGTGTAACTCCCGGATACCGTAGGAGTGCTTTGGGTGTACCAAACGTCACAACGTAACTGGGTGACTATAAAGGTATACTACGGGTATCTCCGAAAGTGTCTGTTGGGTTGACACGGATCAAGACTGGGATTTGTCACTCCGTATGATGGAGAGGTATCTCTAGGCCCACTCGGTAATGCATCACATAATGAGCTCAAAGTGACCAAGTGTCTAGTCACGGGATCATGCATTATGGTACGAGTAAAGTGAGTTGCCGGTAACGAGATTGAACGAGGTATTGGGATACCGACGATCGAATCTCGGGCAAGTAACGTACCGATTGACAAAGGGAATTGTATACGGGGTTGCTTGAATCCTCGACATCGTGGTTCATCCGATGAGATCATCGAGGAGCATGTGGGAGTCAACATGGGTATCCAGATCCCGCTGTTGGTTATTGACCGAAGAGCTATCTCGATCATGTCTACATGTCTCCCAAACCTGTAGGGTCTACACACTTAAGGTTCGGTGACGCTAAGGTTGTAGAGATTTGAATATGAAGTAACCCGAAAGTTGTTCGGAGTCCCGGATGAGATCCTGGACGTCACGAGGAGTTCCAGAATGGTCTGGAGGTGAAGAATTATATATAGGAAGTGCAGTTTCGGCCATCGGGAGAGTTTCAGGGGTCACTGGTATTGTACCGGGACCACCGGAAGGGTCCCGGGGGTCCACCGGGTGGGGCCACCCATCCCGGAGGGCCCCATGGGCTAAGTGGGGAGGGGAACCAGCCCATAGTGGGCTGGTGCGCCCCCTTGGCCCACCCCATGCGCCTAGAGTTGGGAACCCTAGGGTGGGGGGCGCCCCACCTGACTTGGGGGGCACTCCACCCCTTGGCCGCCCCCCCCTAGGAGATCCCATCTCCTAGGGCTGGCGCACCCCTAGGGGGCCTATATAAAGGGGGGGGAGGGAGGGCCAGCCGCACCCTTGAGTCCTGGCGCCTCCCTCTCCCCTGCTACACCTCTCCCTCTCGCAGTAGAACGGCGAAGCCCTGCTGCGGTGACCCCTGCATCCATCACCACGCTGTCGTGCTGCTGGATCTTCATCAACCTCTCCTTCCCCCTTGCTGGATCAGGAAGGAGGAGACGTCACACTAACCGTACGTGTGTTAAACGTGGAGGTGCCGTCCGTTGGGCGCTAGGATCTCCGGTGATTTGGATCACGTCGAGTACGACTTCCTCATCCCCGTTCTTTGAACGCTTCCGCGCGTGATCTACAAAGGTATGTAGATGCAATCCGATCACTCATTGCTAGATGAACTCATAGATGGATCTTGGTGAAACCGTAGGAATATTTTGTTTTCTGCAACGTTCCCCAACCGTGGCATCATGAGCTAGGTCTATGCATAGTTCTTTTTGCACGAGTAGAACACAATTTGTTGTGGGCGTAGATGTTGTCAACTTTCTTGCTGCTACTAGTCTTATTTTGCTTCAACGGTATTGTGGGATGAAGCGGCCCGGACCAACCTTACACGTACGCTTACGTGAGACCGGTTCCACCGACTAACATGTACTAGTTGCATAAGGTGGCTGGCGGGTGTCTGTCTCTCCCACTTTAGTTGGAGCGGATTCGATGAAAAGGGTCCTTATGAAGGGTAAATAGAAGTTGACAAATCACGTTGTGGCTTTCACGTAGGTAAGAAAACGTTCTTGCTAGAACCCTATTGCAGCCACGTAAAACTTGCAACAACAATTAGAGGACGTCTAACTTGTTTTTGCAGCAAGTGTTTTGTGATGTGATATGGCCAAAGTTGTGATGAATGATGAATGATATATATGTGATGTATGAGATGTTCATGCTATTGCAATAGCAATTACGACTTGCATGTCGATGAGTATGACAACCGGCAGGAGCCGTAGGAGTTGTCTTTATTTTTTGTATGACCTGCGTGTCATTGAGAAACGCCATGTAAATTACTTTACTTTATTGCTAAATGTGTTAGCCATAGTAGTAGAAGTAATAGTTGGCGAGCAACTTCATGGAGACACAATGATGGAGATCATGATGATGGAGATCATGGTGTCATGCCGGTGACAAGATGATCATGGAGCCCCAAGATGGAGATCAAAGGAGCTATGTGATATTGGCCATATCATGTCACTATTATTATTATTTGATTGCATGTGATGTTTATCATGTTTTTGCATCTTGTTTACTTAGAACGACAGTAGTAAATAAGATGATCCCTCATAATAATTTCAAGAAAGTGTTCCCCCTAGCTGTGCACCGTTGCGACAGTTCGTTGTTTCGAAACGCCACGTGATGATCGGGTGTGATAGATTCCAACGTTCACATACAACGGGTGTAAGACAGATTTACACATGCAAACACTTAGGTTGACTTGACGAGCCTAGCATGTACAGACATGGCCTCGGAACACAGAAGACCGAAAGGTCGAGCATGAGTCGTATAGAAGATACGATCAACATGAAGATGTTCACCGATGTTGACTAGTACGTCTCACGTGATGATCGGACACGGCCTAGTTAACTCGGATCATGTTATACTTAGATGACTGGAGGGATGTCTATCTGAGTGGGAGTTCATTGAATAATTTGATTAGATGAACTTAATTATCATGAACTTAGTCTAAAATCTTTACAACATGTATTGTAGATCAAATGGCCAACGTTGTCCTCAACTTCAATGCGTTCCTAGAGAAAACCAAGCTGAAAGACGATGGCAACAACTATATGGACTGGGTCCGGAACCTGAGGATCATCCTCATAGCTGCCAAGAAAGATTATGTCCTACAAGCACCGCTAGGTGACGCACCTGTTCTCCCTGCAGAACAAGACGTTATGAACGCTTGGCAGACACGTACCAATGATTACTCCCTCGTTCAGTGCGGCATGCTTTACAGCTTAGAACCGGGGCTCCAAAAGTGTTTTGAGAGACACAGAGCATATGAGATGTTCGAAGAGCTGAAAATGGTTTTTCAAGCTCATGCCCGGGTCGAGAGATATGAAGTCTCTGACAAGTTCTTCAGCTGTAAGATGGATGAAAATAGTTCTGTCAGTGAGCACATACTCACTATGTTTGGGTTACATAACCGCTTGACTCAGCTGGGAGTTAATCTCCCGGATGACGCGGTCATTGACAGAATCCTTCAGTCGCTTCCACCGAGCTACAAGAGCTTTGTGATGAACTTCAATATGCAGGCGATGGAAAAGACCATTCCTGAAGTATTTGTAATGCTGAAATCAGCAGAGGTAGAAGTCAAAAAGGAACGTCAAGTGTTGATGGTGAATAAAACCACTAAGTTCAAGAAGGCCAAGGGTAAGAAGAACTTCAAGAAGGACGGCAAGGGAGTTGCCGCGCCCGGCAAGCAAGCTGCCGGGAAGAAGCCGAAGAATGGACCCAAGCCCGAGACTAAGTGCTTTTATTGCAAGGAAAGTGGTCACTAGAAGCGGAACTGTCCCAAATACTTAGCGGACAAGAAGGCCGGCAAAACGAAAGGTATATATGATATACATGTAATTGATGTGTACCTTACCAGTACTCGTAGTAGCTCCTAGGTATTTGATACCGGTGCAGTTGCTCACACTTGTAACTCAAAGCAGGAGCTGCGGAATAAGCGGAGACTGGCGAAGGACGAGGTGACGATGCGCGTTGGGAATGGTTCCAAGGTCGATGTGATCGCCGTCGGCACGCTACCTCTACATTTACCTACGAGATTAGTTTTGAACCTCAATAATTGTTATTTAGTACCAAGTTTGAGCATGAACATTGTATCAGGATCTCGTTTAATACGAGATGGCTACTCATTTAAATCCGAGAATAATGGTTGTTCTATTTATATGAGAGATAAGTTTTATGGTCATGCTCTGATGGTGAATGGTTTATTCTTAATGAATCTCGAGCGTAATGCTACACATATCCATAGTGTGAGTACCAAAAGATGTAAGGTTGATAATGATAGTCCCACATACTTGTGGCACTGCCGCCTTGGTCACATAGGTGTCAAACACATGAAGAAGCTCCATGCAGATGGACTTTTAGAGTCTCTTCATTACGAATCATTTGACACGTGCGAACCATGCCTCATGGGTAAAATGACCAAGACTCCGTTCTCAGGAACAATGGAGCGAGCAACCAACTTATTGGAAATCATACATACTGATGTGTGCGGTCCAATGAGTGTTGATGCTCGCGGTGGCTATCGTTATGTTCTCACCCTCACTGATAACTTGAGTAGATATGGGTATGTTTATTTAATGAAACACAAGTCTGAGACCTTTGAAAAGTTCAAGGAATTTCAGAGTGAGGTTGAGAATCAACGTGACAGGAAAATCAAGTTCTTGCGATCAGATCGTGGAGGAGAATACTTGAGTCACAAGTTTGGCACACACTTAAGAAAATGTGGAATAGTTTCACAACTCACGCCGCCTGGAACACCTCAGCGTAATGGTGTGTCCGAACGTCGTAATCGCACTCTATTAGATATGGTGCGATCTATGATGTCTCTTACCGATTTACCACTATCTTTTGGGGGCTATGCTTTAGAGACCGCCGCATTCACTTTAAATAGGGCTCTGTCGAAATCCGTTGTGACGACACCGTATGAATTATGGTTTGGGAAGAAACCTAAGTTGTCATTTCTAAAAGTTTGGGGATGCGATGCTTATGTCAAGAAACTTCAACCTGAAAAGCTCGAACCCAAGTCGGAAAAATGCGTCTTCATAGGATACCCTAAAGAAACTATTGGGTATACCTTCTACCTGAGATCCGGAGGCAAGATCTTTGTTGCTAAGAATGGATCCTTTCTAGAGAAGGAGTTTCTATCGAAAGAAGTAAGTGGGAGTGACGGTGTCCTAGACTAGGGGGTACTCACCACGTCGTCTCCCGATCTATTAGATTCGGTCGAGGCCCCCCATGGCCGTATACTCATGGGCCAGTTCGGACAGCTGCCGCATACAAGGAAGATTCCACAAAGACTTGGCGATCAAGACAAGGACTTCTCCCCACCGGCGTATTCGGCTAGGGCTGTTGTTAACCTAGGCCTCTGGTGCATTATATAAACCAGGGCCAGACTAGTCGATAGAAGAGACAACATACAGAACAACAATCATACCATAGGCTAGCTTCTAGGGTTTAGCCTCCTTGATCTTGTGGTAGATCTACTCTTGTACTACCCATATCATCAATATTAATCAAGTAGGACGTAGGGTTTTACCTCCATCAAGAGGGCCCGAACCTGGGTAAAACATCGTGTTCCCTGCCTCCTGTTACCATCCGACCTAGACGCACAGTTCGGGACCCACTACCCGAGATCCACCCGTTTTGACACCGACATTGGTGCTTTCATTGAGAGTTCCGCTGTGTGATCGACATTGGTGCTTTCATTGAGAGTTCCGTTGTGTTATCGACAAAAGGATCGATGGCTCGCCTGCAGATCAACTGCGACTTCGGCGTCTTCGTCACCAGTTCGACTGGTCACCTTGGTTCGACCAAGAATTGCGCCCCGTGTTCGGATCACCATGTTCGGACGAGGGCCTTCATCAAACATCAACTCCGATCTCTATCAAGGTCGCGGAGGAATTATCTATGGAGCTCGAGGGCTCAACGTCAACATTGCCCTCAAGCGACCGTGCTATTTTTTTGGACAGCGAACTCGTATCTGCCGCCACCACCTCCTTGAGTATCGCTTTGACGATCGCTTTGGTGGAATTGTGCGGAATTGGGTCTATAACAACCATGGAAAATTTCGTCGAGTTCCGATGGAGGAATCTCTGGCAATCCACGATATACCGGAGCCCTGTCAAATCTGGATGGGAATTTGGATGAGTTTAGGGCGTGGTGTCCAGCTTCTAGCTCGGACGTCCTTTGGAAGATCCAGCCGTTGATCGTCTGCGGAATTCCTATATCTACCACTTCTCAAAATTTCAGCTCGATCCGACCGTCCAAACTCCGGTAACCTTCCGATTAGTGCATCACTTTTCGGATCTATTTTCTGCACGGAAACAAATCCGACCCGAGTTCATCTTTTTTATGAACGGGATTTCGGACATCCCTTTTGAAGGAAGTTTTGTATGGGGTATTGTGTTTTGTTCCCGAACACACCCCACTAACTTTAAGATCTTTTGAACATGATCTTCAACATTATGCTGGTGTCAAACCAGTCCGGCAATATTACTCCACTGCTGCCGACCTGCGCTAGACACGTCGTCACTTTAGCCGAGCTCAACTTTTTTGGATCATCATCTCGGCAAGCCAAACAAGAGTCCGGCATCGCGAAGGATAAATCATCATCAATATCGCCGCCCCACGGATTACACGGAGCGGGCATACCGGCAGCGCCGCACGGTCGCTTCAACAAGCCGACATCGACCAAGTCACGACCTGCATCGACAGGGCCGCACTATTGCTTCTTTAAGCTGGTGTCCATCACGCCGACCTACTTCGACTCATCGGCTGACGTCGAGGCTTTGACATCTCGGCTCGACCGGGGGCTTCGCCATCTCTTCATCAACCTACTCCGGACGCTTCGGCGTCACTAGCCGACCAGCTCCGTCACGTTAGCTGGGTCGAGGGCTTTGCCTCGGCGAGTCAACCTTTACCAGCATTGCCATGCCGTTGTTTTATCGCCCATCAGGCAATGGGTGTGCGGAGCGAGTCCCAATTTTGGGAATCACCTTCCTTCGAATTGCTACAACAAATAAACCAGGTCTATCAAATGGTGGCCGCATTAACGACGGTCGCGTGGTGGTTCGATCAGTTTTTGTACATAGTCCGGCGAACGCTGCATCCGGAGCTCGGACCGACCTGTGAATTCAGGCTTTGCCATGCCTTTACCGCATCACACCGACGCCCTGCATGGACATTGACTTCGGCGCCAGGCCATATTTCTTTTATTATTCACTTTGCATAAATTATTTATTATGCAACGATTTTTTTTAATTATCATCATTACTATTATCTCCCGTTTGCACTATTTTTGTGCACATGAAAATGATATGGGGACTTCGGCGTCACTCTGTCGGTCTGCATCGACCGTGCTATGTCACCACTTCGGCGTGTCGAGCTCTCCGCTCCGCCACCTCGGGACCGGCTTGGGGGATGGAACCTTGCCCCGCATCGAGCTCGGACCGCGTCATCAATACCGAACATATTAACCAGCTAAGTCGCTTTCATGCTCAAAGCTTTAATTTCTAACTTGTGTTCGGCTCGACCAAGAATTATACTTTTTTGGAAAAAAGTTGCTTGTAAAAAATTTCCTTGTCCAAACTTTGTTTGTGACGCATAAATTCAAATACCCCGTTTACTTGGGGGCTTCCTTTATGAAGCTTTTCCTCTTGCATATGATTATACTTGTACGGCTTCGTTCCTTGTTTGTGTATTACGCCACAATATGCACCATATTGACTTAAGCGATTTGCAAGCTGGGTTCCCTCGCTCCTGTGTTTACCCCTATGTTCCCGATTGTTCGGCTAGGGAGTAAAGGGAGCACCTCTGCGATTGTCACGATCGGGTCACCCGAGCCGGACCTCAGACTGGGTGAAGCCGAAAGCTAGCGCTCTTATTGTTTTCAATGATGGTCGGCACACAACGGAACTCATGAGTACAAAAAATCTATTGCACAAGTCTCATAATAACAATGAGCACCGAAGAAAGGTATCAGTGGGGGTACTATTTTCTTCGAAGATGCTTCTTACACTTTGCAGTAATATAGCATAAGTTCCCTGAGCGCGCTTTGTCTGTTACAGCCTTATGGCCTGATTCCCTGGTTATTGGAAACACCGTCGATATTCTCGACAGATGGAGCACATAACACTTTTCGGTCCTTGACCGAAGAGGGAGAAGCCGACGGTCGGTTAAGACGCGTTTAAAGTTCGGTTGAACATAGATATGATATAAGTACTTCGGTACATGGAATCACTCTTTTACTCAAGTCACTTGGGGGCTCTTAAGTTTATTTGAGTTGTTTTATAATAAGTGTTCTTCTTCTTAGTCGTTGCAAAGTCTTATTTATCACTCCTTTTTTCGACGTGAGTGTGCGGTCACTAGCCGGGGAGCCTAATTTCTCTCTCAAAGCCGCTAGAGTTTAGTTTGCTAAACGGGCCTAATGAGAAGTACTCCGCCCTTGGGATAGGAGGTTGAAGCCGTAGGCTGACCCGCTCAAAGTCTTGAGATAGGATGTATCATGTTAAAGCACGACAGAAGCACTTCTTTTTTCTAAGACCAATTTTCGGATTGGCACCGAACACTTGATCTTGTTCGGACATCATGTTTTTATTGACGTTTCTTGGTTTTGCAAGCTTTTTGGCACTTTTAAACTATTTGTGCTTTGCCAGCATTAGTCTCGCAGTGCAACGCCGGACACCTTTAGGGATTCGGCAAAAACATTCTCAGATATTGCTATATATGCATCGGTTTCGAATTGTGTCTTCGGCCAATAGTTGGGTTGCCCGGCTCCTGCACTTGCTTCCTACGTTCCGTTTTGTTTGGCTAGGCGTGCAAAGGGAGAACCACTGCGATTGTGCTTCCAGCTCACATGGTTAAGCACCTCAGTGGAGAAAGCCGAAAACTGACTGTCACAATAAGCGTAAACTGATCAGCAATCCAATGACTATGTTAAATGACGGGCCGTTCATAACATTGGCCGAAGTGTTTACGGCTTGACCCCGACTGTCGCCAAACACTACCGGGGGCTATTAACTGGCCTCCCAAACTAAATCCTCGATATTTTGCTCTTACATTAGAGCTGAGGTTTAATGATCATGCTTAGCATGACAACCCAAAGAAAGGAACCGATAGCGGGACTATTTTCTTTGGAAGACATTTCTTCTGTTAAACAGTAATATAACTCTCTGTGTACCTTTGTTTATAAAACCGTATGGCCAGATTGCCTTGTTTGTTGTAAATCTTTGCCCTCATAAAGGTTTTATAAAGTAGGACAAACACTCCTCGGCTATTGGCCGAGGAGGTGGAAGCCGATGGTCGGTTAACAAAGTTTTGCACAATGCGGATCTGAGCATTAATGACGTAAAGTACTTGGATACATAGAGTCATTACACATAATTTGTGATTTTACTATGGATATTGATCCTTAATTCGGCCACCCGTGCCCGCATTAAGGCTCGGGGGCTACTGGGCTTCGGGCTTATTATTTACAAATATTAAAGGGGTACATCGATCCCCTGATCTGGTGTTGCCACCCGACCAGTGTCTCGGGGGCTACTGCATTGCTTGTCCAATGCAGAAAATTTTATGTGCAATATAGTTTCCGAGGAGATTTTGATCCTCAGGTTGGTCGGCCGCACCCAACCTGAGTCTCGAGGACTGAGCACGCCGCTTTTAGTGTCCCGAAGTATTCTGCCGAGCTTGGACTTGATCCTCAGGCCGATTTTGCAAATCAACCTGAGTCTCAGCGGCTACTAGGATCATCGGTCTTACGTCATCCTTCAGGGGCATCTTGGGTTTTAGACTGATACACACCTTGAGGGCTACTGGCTATATATCTCGGCAGAGAATAAATTGCACCAACAAAAAACATTCACAAAAATCGGCCCACATTCGGGGTGGTACACCACCTCGGAAGCATTCCGGCATAAAGCTCGGGGCTCCGTAGAGGGCATTTTCGGCGTTAAGCTCGGCTAAATTCCTTCAAACTTTTTTGAACCAAGGTGATATGACACCTCGGATATAGTCCGACGTTGGAGCTCGGATACATAGTCCGGCGTTGGAGCTCGGATACATTTCGGCGTTAGAGCTGGGAAGCGGTCCGGCATTGGTGCTCGGCTGCAAAAGATACCTCGAATACAGTCCGGCGTTAGAGCTCGGACGCAAGAGGACACTGCCTCCCGGGAACAACTTCAAACCCGAGGTGTGGCATAAAAATAATAAGGCATTGATAAAGGCCGGAAACTTAAAGGGGCTCCTCAGATACCCGGCGTATAAACTCGTCGAATGCATTTCAGCGATCCTCAAGATCGAAGATGAGAAGATTTGTTGAACCAGTTTTCAAGACCGACGACCGAAGATGAAGAACAGTTCAGAAGAATCGAGGAGCGTCCCTAACTTGAAGACCGGTTCAGGGGGCTACTGACGGTGTCCTGGACTAGGGGGTACTCACCACGTCGTCTCCCGATCTATTAGATTGGGCCGAGGCCCCCCATGGCTGTATACTCATGGGCCAGTTCGGACAGCTGCCGCATACAAGGAAGATTCCACAAAGACTTGGCGATCAAGACAAGGACTTCTCCCCACCGGCGTATTCGGCTAGGACTCTTGTTAACCTAGGCCTCTGGTGCATTATATAAACCAGGGCCAGGCTAGTCGATAGAAGAGACAACATACAGAACAACAATCATACCATAGGCTAGCTTCTAGGGTTTAGCCTCCTTGATCTCGTGGTAGACCTACTCTTGTACTACCCATATCATCAATATTAATCAAGCAGAATGTAGGGTTTTACCTCCATCAAGAGGGCCCGAACCTGGGTAAAACATCGTGTTCCCTGCCTCCTGTTACCATCCGACCTAGACGCACAGTTCGGGACCCACTACCTGAGATCCGCCGGTTTTGACACCGACAAGGAGGAAAGTAGAACTTGATGAAGTATTACCTCTTGAACCGGAAAATGGCGCAACTCAAGAAAATGTTCCTGAGGTGCCTGCACCGACTAGAGAGGAAGTTAATGATGATGATCATGAAGCTTCAGATCAAGTTGCTACTGAACTTCGTAGGTCCACAAGGACACATTCCGCACCAGAGTGGTACGGCAACCCTGTCTTGGAAATCATGTTGTTAGACAATGGTGAACCTTCGAACTATGAAGAAGCGATGGCGGGCCCGGATTCCGACAAATGGCTGGAAGCCATGAAATCCGAGATAGGATCCATGTATGAAAACGAAGTATGGACTTTGACTGACTTGCCCGTAGAGCGGCGAGCCATAGAAAATAAATGGATCTTTAAGAAGAAGACAGACGCGGATGGTAATGTGACCATCTATAAAGCTCGGCCTGTCGCTAAGGGTTATCGACAAGTTCAAGGGGTTGACTATGATGGGACTTTCTCACCCGTAGCGAAGCTGAAGTCCGTCCGAATCATGTTGGCAATTGCCGCATTCTATGATTATGAGATATGGCAAATGGACGTCAAAACGGCATTCCTTAATGGTTTCCTTAAGGAAGAATTGTATATGATGCAGCCGGAAGGTTTTGTCGATCCTAAGAATGCTGACAAGGTGTGCAAGCTCCAACGCTCGATTTATGGGCTGGTGTAAGCATCTCGGAGTTGGAACATTCACTTTGATGAGATGATCAAAGCGTTTGGGTTTATGCAGACTTATGGAGAAGCCTGCATTTACAAGAAAGTGAGTGGGAGCTCTGTAGCATTTCTCATATTATATGTAGATGACATACTTTTGATGGGAAATGATATAGAGCTTTTGGACAGCATTAAGGCCTACTTGAATAAGAGTTTTTCAATGAAGGACCTTGGAGAAGCTGCTTATATATTAGGCATCAAGATCTATAGAGATAGATCAAGACGCCTCATAGGTCTTTCACAAAGCACATACCTTGATAAGATATTGAAGAAGTTCAATATGGATCAGTCTAAGAAGGGGTTCTTGCCTGTGTTGCAAGGTGTGAAATTGAGCTCAGCTCAATGTCCGACCACGGCAGAAGATATAGAAGAGATGAGTGTCATCCCCTATGCCTCAGCCATAGGTTCTATTATGTATGCCATGCTGTGTACGAGACCTGATGTAAACCTTGCCGTAAGTTTGGTAGGTAGGTACCAAAGTAATCCTGGCAAGGAACACTGGACAGCGGTCAAGAATATCCTGAAGTACCTGAAAAGGACTAAGGAAATGTTTCTCGTTTATGAAGGTGACGGAGAGCTCGTCGTAAAAGGTTACGTCGACGCTAGCTTCGACACAGATCTGGATGACTCTAAGTCACAAACCGGATACGTGTATATTTTGAATGGTGGGGCAGTAAGCTGGTGCAGTTGCAAGCAGAGCGTCGTGGCGGAATCTACATGTGAAGCGGAGTACATGGCAGCCTCGAAGGCAGCGCATGAAGCAATTTGGGTGAAGGAGTTCATCACCGACCTAGGAGTCATACCCAATGCGTCGGGGCCGATCAAACTCTTCTGTGACAACACTGGAGATATTGCACTTGCCAAGGAGCCAAGGTTTCACAAGAAGACCAGGCACATCAAGCGTCACTTCAACTCCATTCGTGAAAATGTTCAAGATGGAGACATAGATATTTGTAAAGTACATACGGACCTGAATGTAGCAGATCCGTTGACTAAACCTCTCCCTAGAGCAAAACATGATCAACACCAGAATTCCATGGGTGTTCGATTCATCACAATGTAACTAGATTATTGACTGTAGTGCAAGTGGGAGACTATTGGAAATATGCCCTAGAGGCAATAATAAAAGGATTATTATTATATTTCCTTGTTCATGATAATTGTCTTTTATTCATGCTATAATTGTGTTATCCGGAAATCGTAATACATGTGTGAATACATAGACACCAACATGTCCCTAGTAAGCCTCTAGTTGACTAGCTCGTTGATCAACAGATAGAAATGGTTTCCTGACTATGGACATTGGATGTCATTGATAACGAGATCACATCATTAGGAGAATGATGTGATGGACAAGACCCAATCCTAAACATAGCACAAGATCGTATAGTTCGTTTGCTAGAGTTTTTCCAATGTCAAGTATCTTTTCCTTAGACCATGAGATCGTGTAACTCCCGGATACCGTAGGAGTGCTTTGGGTGTACCAAACGTCACAACGTAACTGGGTGACTATAAAGGTATACTACGGGTATCTCCAAAAGTGTCTGTTGGGTTGACACGGATCAAGACTGGGATTTGTCACTCCGTATGATGGAGAGGTATGTCTGGGCCCACTCGGTAATGCATCATCATAATGAGCTCAAAGTGACCAAGTGTCTGGTCACGGGATCATGCATTACGGTACGAGTAAAGTGACTTGCCGGTAACGAGATTGAACGAGGTATTGGGATACCGACGATCGAATCTTGGGCAAGTAACGTACCGATTGACAAAGGGAATTGTATACGGGGTTGCTTGGATCATCGACATCGTGGTTCATCCGATGAGATCATCGAGGAGCATGTGGGAGTCAACATGGGTATCCAGATCCCGCTGTTGGTTATTGACCGGAGAGCTATCTTGGTCATGTCTATATGTCTCCCGAACCCGTAGGGTCTACACACTTAAGGTTCGGTGACGCTAGGGTTGTAGAGATTTGAATATGTAGTAACCCGAAAGTTGTTCGGAGTCCCAGATGAGATCCTGGACATCACGACGAGTTCCGGAATGGTCCGGAGGTGAAGAATTATATATAGGAAGTGCAGTTTCGGCCATCGGGAGAGTTTCGGGGGTCACGGGTATTGTACCGGGACCACCGAAAGGGTCCCGGGGGTCCACCGGTGGGGCCACCCATCCCGGAGGGCCCCATGGGCTAAGTGGGGAGGGGAACCAGCCCATAGTGGGCTGGTGCGCCCCCCTTGGCCCACCCCATGCGCCTAGAGTTGGGAACCCTAGGGTGGGGGGCGCCCCACCTGGCTTGGGGGGCACTCCACCCCTTGGCCGCCGCCCTCCCCCGTAGGAGATCCCATCTCCTAGGGCCGGCGCACCCCTAGGGGGCCTATATAAAGTGGGGGGAGGGAGGGCCAGCCGCACCCTTGAGTCCTGGCGCCTCCCTCTCCCCTGCTACGCCTCTCCCTCTCGCAGTAGAACGGCGAAGCCCTGCTGCGGTGACCCCTGCATCCATCACCACGCCGTCGTGCTGCTGGATCTTCATCAACCTCTCCTTCCCCCTTGCTGGATCAAGAAGGAGGAGACGTCACGCTAACCATACGTGTGTTAAACGCGGAGGTGCCGTCCGTTCGGCGCTAGGATCTCCGGTGATTTGGATCACGTCGAGTACGACTTCCTCATCCCCGTTCTTTGAACGCTTCCGCGTGTGATCTACAAAGGTATGTAGATGCAATTCGATCACTCGTTGCTAGATGAACTCATAGATGGATCTTGGTGAAACCGTAGGAAAATTTTTGTTTTCTGCAACATTCCCCAACACTTCCCACCCTGCGCGGATCTTCGAGGCCCGCCTGATCTGCTCCTCCTGCCCGACGGCCTCCTCCACCCCTGTCCGCTGCTCCGTGCGGGCAGCGGTGGATTCTAGTGCCCGCTCCGCCAGCAGCGCGGATGCATACTCCAAAGTTAGAGGCATGTGCCTCCCGCCATGAGAGGCAGAGGGCAAAGGAGATGGGGGGCTGGTCCGACGCGTCTGTGCAGTCCGACCGTCGCCGCCACATGATGCCGGTGCCCACGAGGACGACCGTCTCCTCGAGTGGGTGTGGTTTCGGTACTTACAGAGGCAAAGACGAAGGCCCGACGGTTTCAGAGGATCAACGTCAAGCAACTCCGGCTCGGCATTGAGCAATTTGAGTGGGAGGCGGCAGACGCAGCGACAGAGGCGGCGAGGGTGGCCAACCTCAAGCGCAAGCAAGACCGCGTTGTCCGGCACTTGTAAGGCTACATCATCACCTCCAATTCCTCCTCCGACGACGGATCTGACGGCTCCGACGTGGACCCACCTCCTGCCGGGGACTCCTACAACTGCGCTGGAGACCGGAGGGGCCATGGGCCAACGAGGAAGTGGTGAAGCTCGCCCTCTCCTGTTTATAATCTAGTTCTAGTATGTAGTGACAATGTGTCGGATAGTTGAACTGTGTGACTTGCCCATTTGGTGATCTTTTGGTGATGTTTATGCCCGTTTGGTAGCAGTTTAAATGTCTGTTTTTGTCGATTTTGATCATTTCGTGATTTACATACTAGTTGCATGAATTTGTATGGATACAAGGCTCGGAATATGAGATAAGTGGGTGTGGAGACGCGGATTTAGGGAGTGCCCGGGCATGTCCTCGGACATATAGGGGGCGGATTTGCCAAGTCCAGCTGTAGAAGGTCTTAGGGAGAGGGGATGAGGCGTGTTGGCTCCCCGAGTCAAATGAACCCGGGAGTTAAAAAAAGTAAATCCTTAAAACAACTACATAAATTCAAAAGATCTGAATTTTTTGTGTGGAGAAAGATGACTGGGTGTGTGATGTCCGTGCCAAATTTCAGAGCATTTGAATATATGAGTAGCTCTTAGAAAAAAGATAGATTTGGGGTCTGTGAAAAAAAAAACTTGGGAGGCGTCCGCATCTTCGCCGCCTCCAGCAAGCTTCTCGCCCTCTCTCTCCACGCCGCTGCCGGGCGAAGCCCCATGCGGAAGGCGGTGGCAGCAGGACTTCTCTCCCTTGGATGCGTCCGGTGGTTGTGCTAATTTTTGTTGGTTGGGCTCCAATCTCCGCCGCCTGCTTGAGGCCCTCCAGCCTGAAGTTTTAGGAGTGTGGCTAGGAAGGTTGTGGCCACCCCATCCTACGTCGCTCGTTGTCGATCGCCACAAGTTGCCCTTTCCTTCCGGTCATGGCTGGCTAGTGGACACTGGGGCGGGCTGGTTCGTTTCCAGATCTGACCGTGGTTGTGCGGAAGGGGGCGTGTCGCTGCCCCTATGAGGTCGAGGGCTGGCTGGGGCACCGTGCTAGTCTATGCTTAGATCCGGGAGCATCGTGACCACCTTGCCTTCGTCGGTGATAGGTCTTACGGTGACCACATTCGCATGCGGCGGCTGCTTCGAGGCGAATTGTGATGGCCATCTTAAGATCTTCTTGAGGGTTTCTCCCTTCAGATCTGATGGTCGACTTCGGCGATGAGATGCAAACTATAGACAATGGCTTGACGCGAAGGAAAGGTTGTGCAGCGGTGGCGACGCGGGTAGCTGTTGGGATCATGAAAAAGTAGTGGCGACAACACAATTAATGTTGATGGTGGTGCTACTCGAGTACCCGGTTTCAAGCTCCTGAGTGAAAGCCTAGGTCTTACCGAATGGTTATACCTGGTAATGGCGATGTTTTTATGTCGTTACCTTGCTGAATGCATTGCTCGGATATTCCTAGACTAGTTCTTTTGGGTGAAAACCTAGATTCTGCCTTGGTGGTTGGATCCGATGACAGCGGCGGTTGAGCGTCGCTCCCTTCGTGAAGGTGTTGATGTTGAAGAACATCTCATTCATGTGCTGTCATGAGATTTTTGTGCGAATATGGTCATAATTGTAGTTTGCTCATCACGGATCTATCACTTTTGGGTTTTTTCCCTTTGCCGATGCATAGTTTCAGTCTTACATGACTTTGCTATTTGTTGGCTTGTTTTCTGTGTGTGTGCGTTGCCGTTGGTTGTGTGCATTCTAATTATGCAGAGGCTAGGTGTGTGTGCTCATTGTGTTTGTATCCTCTTGGTGCTCCATTTTGAGCCAACAAAATCGTCCTTTATAGAAAAAATAAAAAGTTTACTGTTTTTGCATTTTTTGGACCCGGTTTTTTTTAAAAGCTACTCAGATGTTCAAATGCTTTGAAATTTGCATACACTAAAATATCTTTCATGTGAAAAAACTTGGAATTTTAAAAATATAGTATTTAATTTTGAACTTATTGTTTACCGACTGCAGATGAGTCCGGCTCAGAATTGGATATTCGGAGGGAACTACCTTGTGTTTGTTTGAGGGATTGAGATTCGATGGCTTACTGCACCTCTGGGTGTATATGACATGCTCACTAAACATGGTTTTACTTACATCTGTATCCTCTTCCTCAAATCAATATACCAAATAGGACAAGACACCAGCCTGTGGTACTAAAGAAAAAAAGGCTACCCCGGATTAAATTTCTCAAAAGAACCCACATCAAATTACCCAATAGAATGTCTCAAAATCTTGAGGTGGCCTTGGCTAATAGATTTTGCGAAATCCAAAATCTAAAAGGACCACACGTCAAATCTACACTTGTGCACAACTAGCTTGGATAATCTTGTACTACATCATACACTTGGCCATCCCCATGGACGTCGCCGCCGGCCACTGCTCTTTCTTGGCCAACACAACGTAGAGCGGGCTCGCACGGCACATGTCGACGCCGAAGAGGTGGAAGTGGCGCTCCTTGAAGGCCCAGATCTCGACGACATCCTTCTCCTCGAAGCAGCACCGGGTGATGAAGTCCAGGTACCCTTCCCCCTTGATGATGTTGCCGTGGCTGCTCTCCCACTGCGTCAGCTGCAGCGCCTTGGTGCCGGCGTGGACGTTGCACACGACGACGGAGAGCCCACCGTGCTTCTTGCCCTGCATCTTCTTCCTCTTCATCTGCCCCTGCTGCAGCTCCTCCTCCTCGGTCGGCGGGGGCGGCGGCCTTCTTGGCAGCCTCGAGGCTGCGCTGGCGCCCTCACGCGGTATGCTGGCGGCGTAGAGCTCCTCGGGGGAGAGGATCGGGCGGAGGCTGCGCAACACGCCCGCAGTCAGGAGCCGGAACCGGTTCTGCTGCGGGTCGAGGTCGGTGGCGGTCAGGACCTTCTCGTCGATGAAGTGCACCGGCAGGTCGAGCCGCAGGTCGAAGTAGGGGCGTATCCACGCTGGCTCGGCTCGGGGAGCAACGGCGGAGAGCGGCACGGCCTTGATGGGCGCGGCGTCGTTGGGCGGCGCCAAGAACGGGACAAGAGCGCCGGAGAGGGAGAGGCCGGCCGCGTTGGCCCGTTGCTCCGCGGCGGTGGGGTCGTACACGGCGAGGGTGAGCTCGTGAGGCCTCTTGCGGCCGGCGTAGCCCGGCGCGGCCGCTGCCTCGGCAGGGATGATCATGGAAAGGCTGCGGTGGGCTTGGTCAGGGGACGGCATGGCGGGCGCTCGATCGATGGTTCTTGGATCTTTGGGCGTACGCGGTTATCCTGGGCAGGCTAGGCTGATTCGCTAGGGCTGCTGTTGCAATGGTTGGGCAATGCGATGCGATGGCTCATGCCCCGCATTATATAGACGGATGCTCGATTGCTCGCTGGAGCCGGGTCGGCTGCGTGCGGGAGAGGGATGTGGGCTGCGCTCCGAACTCGCTCGCATCCTGGCCGGATTGGCGCATTAAATGTTGCCAATCCGGGTTGCGCTCGTTTCCGTGTCTCCCTCTGGTGTATGGCCAGCCGCCTTGCGAGCTGCTACTCCCTCCATCTCACGCGGGGGCGAGCGGCCTCCTTGCGAATCCGAGTAGGACTAGGATCAACGAGGGAAGCTGGTGGGCCATGCTACCCCCTTCCTCCATCTCATGCGGCGGCGCGCCAGCTCCTTCTGACCAGCACCCGGCTGCGGCGCGCCGGCTCCCCCTGGCCTCCTCCCGTAAGGCGGTGGATGTGGATCATGGACATCATCAACCGCTAGAGGAGAGGACAGGAGATGGTTTCTTTAGACGAAAGGCTCAAGAAAAGCCCCACTTTGAAACCACGGAAAAAGATAGTATTCCCTTTATTCCTTATACAAGGTGTATAGTTTTTGGGTCGTGCTAACTGCCACACGTGTGGCGTGGAGGGCAACCCGCCCGCCCGCATCGTGTGGCATGGACGGGAACCGCCCCGCACGACCTCGTCCGCGCGCACAAAAGCGCGCCCGCAGTCCGGTGCGTGGCAACCCCGCCCGCACTGCCTCGTCCGGGCCAGACGAGCCGCTGCCCGCACGACCCAGCCGTTCCCGGCCTCCGATCCGTCCCCTCTCTCGTCTGCCGCCCTCGCCCCCCGCCTGTCGAACCCCGACCTCCGTCGCCGGCCATCTCTGGTTGCCATGGCAACCAGGGAGGATCTGTAGGGCGCTCCCACCGCAAGCCACACACACCTTATCTCCCCCCACCCCATCCCACCCCCCAACCCCCACTCCAACAACGCCCTCCAGAGACGACCAGCTAAAAGCAGGTGAATCTCCCGATCTCCCTACTGTTTCTCATCCTCCTTCTGGGCAGAAAATTGCAAAATTACCGACGAAGTTGGCAACTAGATCCATCCTACAGGGTTAAAACACTACATATGTTGTATGTCTTCGCAGTTGCCAAGCAAAATACACTAGATCTGCCATGTAGTACGCTAGAGATAACCGTGAGTTCTCAGTAGGTTGATGCTCGTAGTTGGTGAATGAATGGATGTGCAGGAATCCATAAAAAGGGAGAGAGAATTGATAAATTTGGAATAATGGGGGGGGTGTGAAAATTAATTTCCATTGGTGTCTAACGTCAGTTGCCACCTGTCATTGTCGTCAACTGCCACCATGTCAACTTATTGCTTGCCATCCTATTGTAGAGCATGATGCCGTCGAATCAAATGGATAGCTAGCACCCAGATTTTAGAAAAGGATAGTGGATGTGCATGTCCTACTAGCCATGATATGTTGGTTGCCAACGCATGAAAATGTGATAACAATGACGTGTTAACTTCTACATGCAAGCAGCACAATGATAAAAAAATTTGGATTGTTGATGCCTTCTTGTTCATCCAGTGATTGAGAGCACATCGGAACAGAAGCGAGACACGGAAAAGAATGAATCACGAAGATGGTGCTGATGATTGGGGTTCTCAAAGGCCAGAAACGCTGCCACCTTTGGATGCATCAGAGTACAGTCAGCTCATCTCTGCAGGACCGTTGCTGCCGCTGCTAGAATAGTATGCATGCGTAGGTACGATGCGTGCTAAACAATGAAGAGAAACATTTGCCATCTTGGCGATGATGGACATGACATTCTACTTATGTCATGCACTGTCATTTTTCTTGCAGGTTCTTATGACCAAAACACTCTTAGGGGGCCCCCGTGGCAAGTTCAGTCACAAGGAGCTAATGCTGACAAATGTACGGGCAGCCAATTCCAACTAGCTAGTATGGCTAATCAAGGTAATGCAAAAACGAAAAAAGAGCACATAATGCTGTGGACATGAAAAATGAACATGAAAAAAAGATGGCAAAAGGACTCACGAGTTATCACGGGTGTAAAATGCAGAGCCTTCGTGCAGCACGTGGCATCGGGCAGCACCCATGTACCTACCATCGACGTCATACACAAGTGAGTCCATAAACATAGTGAAGATGCAGATGCTCAGTTAGAACAAGGAGCATAGTTGACAACTACAAAAATTGCCATGACTGGTCATCTACGGTTGCCATGTATTAAAAACAACATTTGCCATCTCTGCACACCTGCAGTTGCCATGTAGGAAAAGCTGCAGTTGCCATGTCATGACAACTGCAATTGCCATCTAAGAACAAACTGCGATTGCCATACTGATGCAACTTCAGTTGCCATGCAAGCAAAACTGCATTTGCCACATAAGGGCAACTGCAGTTGCCGTGCTAGCACGAAAGGCGTTTGCCGCGATTTGACCAACCACTACTATGCTTGCAGGTTATTATGCTGGCGGTGACCCGGCAGACGTCTCCTGGCAAGCTTCGCAAATTCCTGGTGGATCACATCATTATGGTGTCACAGACCACACAAGATGGTCAAATACAGCACAACAAGGTAGAGGGAAAATATCTGAACCACAAAAAATAGCGCTACATTTGCTATTTGTAGTTATTTGTAGGCAAAACAATGGTTACCATGTTTGTTGAACAGTAGCTGCCATGTCTGCACACCTACAGCTGCCATAAAAATGTCCACCCACAGAATGACGGCTTGCTGTCTGTAAATGATGTCATGGAAAATCACTCGAAGATGGTGTGATCCGTTGCGATGCACATGTTATCCAACACAAAAATCTTAATCTCGTACCTGTTTTTCCTATTACAGAACCTACAACTACAATGCATAGCGGCGCAGGCACATCTACTGCGGGGAGCTCTGAGCGCACGGAAGACGCATTCCACCAGCAAGCAGACAAACATGCCGCAAACAATTTTGAGTCAGAGTCGGGAATGGCAATCATTCCAGCAATGCCGGCAAGCACCCCTTTGAACACAAGCACTGGCAACACTCAGGTAGATGGGACTGCCGCCCATACTGAAGTGAACGATGAAACTAATGACGACGCGTAAGGGGATGAAGATGGTGGGCAATCAGAGATCGTGGTGCCTCAGCCATCGTACATTGGGCAGAGATTTGAGTCATTCGAAGCAGCAAAGGAATACTACCAGACATATGCAAAGTTCCATGGATTTGCGGTCAACACCGAGTACCATAGGAAAATTAAGAAAACTAACAAGTACAGCAGAGGTGAGATGAGGTGCCACAAGGCACGCAGGAACAAGAAGGGGAAAGACGATGCGCCTGTCGTTCCGGAACGAAAGAGAGGTATCATTCAGAAGACTGAGTGCCCTGTCCGGTGTAAGCTAAACGTAGATGGAGCACAGTGGGTGGTCAATGAGTATTTTGACGAGCACAACCACCAACTGATAAAGAAGTTCGACCTGGTGAAATTTCTGACCGCCCACAGAGGGTTCACCCCCGTCGAAAGGCAATTCGTAAAGCTGCTACATGATTGTAACGTCTGTCCATCGAGAATAGTGCAGATACTATCTCTCATCCACAGCAAAAAGGGGACTCTGAGTAGCATGCCGTACATACCAGCTGACGTCACAAACCTATAGGCCAGTACCATAGAGAGAGCAAGTTGGCAGACATAGAGGCCACAATTGCCTACTTCGACGAGAAAGCCAAAGAAGATCCAGATTTCTTCTGCAGGATAAGGTTGGACGATGAGGACCGTGTCAGGAACATGTATTGGGTGGATGGTGCTGCAAGGAGAGCCTACAAACATTTCAAGATTGCATTTCATTCGACGCGACGTACCTCACCAACATGTACAAGATGCCGTGCGCTTCGTTCATAGGGATAAATAACCACAATCAGTCATTGCAGTTCGGCTGCGGGCTCGTCCGGAACGAAGACACGGATGGGTACGTTTGGCTGTTCAAGACCTTCTTGGAGTGCATGGATGGACTTGCTCCGATGAACATAATAACGGACCAGGATTTCAGCATGCGTGCAGGCATAGAGGAGGTCTTTCCGTTGGCAGTGCACAAGGCACTGCAGGTGGCACATTATAAAGAAGGCTGAGGAGACGCTAGGACCGTTCTTTGCTGACCGTCCAGAGCTGCACAAGGCATTCGAGCTGTGCGTGGACCACAACTTGACGGTGGAGGAGTTTGAAAGGAGCTGGATGGCCATGACTGAAACACATCAAGTCCAAGACAACGAGACTCTTGTAAGCCTGTGGGAGAAGCGAATGTACTGGGTGCCGGCCTACTTCATGCAGTGCTTCTTCCCCTTTCTGCAGATTATGCAGTGCAGCGAGGGATTCAATGCTGTTTTGAAGCGGTACGTCAGTCCTGGCAACTCATTGCTACAGTTTGCCAAGCAGTACACAGCTTTGCAACAAAAAATTCTGGGATCTGAGCTGCAGCAAGAAGCGAACACCGCGCTAAAGCAGCCAAAATTGCTAACGTACTTACCGATGGAGAGGCAAATGAGCAAGATATACACCAACAAGATTTTTAACAAGTAAGTCAGTTGCGTTACAGTCTTATTTGCAGAAAAAGCACCAAGTCAGTATGTGCCTTATAGAGTGCGATGCAGTTGCCATGATTTTGCGGTTGCCATGTTTAATAAAGTACTATTTGCCATGCTTACTCAGATGCAGTTGTCATATTCAATAGAAATTCTGTTTGTCATGCTTACCCGGATGCAGTTTCAATGTTCAATGAAATGCAGTTGCCATGTTTAATGGAATGTACTTCCACTGGGCATGTTGGTGTGCAAATGCCAGTGTCAAATGGAAAATGTTATGTTGTTGCATGTCTACTAAAAATGCAATTGCCATGTTTACTAAAATGCAACTGCCATGTTTGCTGAAATGCAATTGCCATGTTCAACCAACTGTAGTTGCCATGTTTAATAAAATGCAGTTGCCATGTTTAAATAAGATGCATCTGCCATGTTTGTTGAAATGCAGTTGCCCATGTTTACTCAACTGTAGATTCCATGTTTAAAATAAAAGGGCAGTTACCATGTTTTATGCAATGTGATTCCATTGGGGAATGCCGCTGTGGAAAAATGTCGATGTCACATTGAAAATGTACTACAGTTGCCATGTCTAGTGTACTGCATTTGCCATGTCTAGTGTACTGCATTTGCCATGTATAGCTTACTGCATTTGCCATGTTCAACGTACTATATTTGCCATGTTCAATGAATTACTTTTGCCATGTTCAAACAAAATGTATATCTATTTTCCATGACAACATAAGGTAGTACAAGAAAAAAGCGCACAATAGGTTAACAGAAAACACACAAAATTTACAGATTCCAGGAAGAAATAAAGCGTGCCTGCATGTTCACGACTTTCCAGGTGGACGAATGTACTTTCAAGGTGTGTTCTATTTTGGGCATGGCAGATTCAGAACCTGAAGACCCGGACAAAGGAAGGAACTACTTCGTCACAGCCTCGATAGGCGAAGGCGAGTTCTACTGCCAATGCTGCAAGTTCGAACGGGATGGCATTGTGTGCTGTCACATACTAAAAGTAATGGACGTGAACGCTGTGACACGAATGCCCCGCCATTTCATAAGGCGGCGATGGACTTGGGACGCTGACGACGCGTTGGCGCCGCAAACAACAGATGCAGTTCTGGCTGTGCATGACGAGAGACCAGAGTCAACCATGGAAGCCGTGAGGCACGTTGTGCTGACGAAGAACTATGCTGAGCTAATTGATGAAGCGTGCAAGAGTGATGACACAGCGAGAGTCGCAGAAAAACACAGGAAAGCACTAAAAGGAGAGCTTAATGAGATCAAGAAGAGGAAAGCCGAGGAAGCCTTACACCCGTTCCCCCGCACATCAAGCGTGCCTTCATCCACGGGGCCGTCGTCTGAAAACTCGGAGATAGGATCTGGAACAGCAAGCACACAGACCCAGGCCAGGAACCCACCCCGTTCCATCACAAAGGGTCGTCCAAGAGAGATAAGGTACAAGTCGGGATTGGAGATCCAAGCAAAACACAAGAAAACGAAGAAAGGGGCGGCCAATCCATGAGCAAAAATTGTGGCGTTGTGGACATTTTGTTTTGTACCCTAGATGTTGACAATTCTTATTTAAAACAATTTGGGGAATAACTCTTCAGGGGCATCAGAAGTGCAAGGGAAAATTCATTGAATGGTTAAATGCAGTTGCCATGTTATGGGTACTTAATCTGCCATGATGTATGCATTTAATTTGCCATGTTATGTGTAGTTAGTCTGCCATGCTTTTTGATACTAAACATGCCATGCTATTTTATGCTAAATATGCCATGCTATTTTGTACTGAATATGCCATGCTAGTTGTAGTGGATCTGCCATTTTAATTGTACTGGATCTGCCATCTTAGTTGTGCTGTATTTGCCATGTTAATTATGCTGGAGCTGCCATGTTGTTTGTACTGTATCTGCCATGTTAGATGTACTGGACATATGCCATGGTATTCCTGATGACTCTGCATGGCATATATTCACATGACAAAAACAACGCGGTTTACGGGCACGTAGTGTGTTGTGTGCAAGTGTATGGGAAACAAGTTGGAAAACAGCGTAACGTGCATAAACCCCAGCAAAACGTTGTGGCTGCATGATCAACCTACCCGGTGCAGTTAGCGATGAAAATGAAGAAGCAAAACAGCCAAAAATGTAAAATGATGATGACTTCCACTACCCATGTCTGATGAACTACATTTGCCATTGTTTTTAAAACATCATAGACACGTTCGAAGCATCAAACCGGTGCTAGAAACGACAAAACCATTGTAATAATTACGCCTAAAAGTAGGTTCACGTCCACACATATATTACATGAAACTATTCAAATGTCGCTCACACACCACCACTACATAGTAGCCTACGCGGGGTTGTAGCCACAACATAGCACACAAACATAGTTTTCAACGAGAAACAAGGAGATAATACCTTACATTCCTCGGCAACAGAATGTAAGGTATGCGTCCGGTCTGTAACGCCACGTGATCACTTGTACTTCTTGGTGACTTTCTTGACAGCTTCCTGCACAAACTCACGTGCTCCCGACCGCTTGTTGAAATCTTCATTCGTCAACCAGTTCCATGTGTAGATTTTCCGGAGCTCAACGACCGTTGCAGCTGTGATAGCAGGGACAATTCTGCCTTCCCACTTCGCAAGGTACTCCAGTGCATGAAAGCCACAATTCGTCCTGCACGAGGAAAAGAGTAACGTGACCATGCAAAGAGCACAGACGTAACAAAAGACAAACTTCAATTTCAGATCTGACAAATAAAACAGGGATTGGATTGATGTAAATGGCAGACGAAAAGGGAGGAAGAAATTACGTGTTCCCTTGCTTCGCAGTCGCCACATACTCAGTCGGGAAATGACTGATCTGGACCTTTGAGTGTTCATAGTGACGGTGCCATGTCTCTTTGAGGTTCTTAATGAAGAATTCAGCATGCGTGGTGAGGTCTGCATCATCTTCCGAACGGATTGAATCAAGCACCTCAACACGTTGGTTCTTCAGGTCAAGACAGATCGCGTAGTGGTGACCACACTTGTCATGTGGGTTATGTGGTGAAAGCTCCTGGAACATGGGGAACATGACCTGCATTTAAAAAAGTGAGGAAAATGAGAATCAATGTTCGTGTAAAGAACAGTAGAGGGACAAAGGAATTAGAATCACGTAGAAAAACTCTGGTTATGGGTGTGGGTAGTTGAAATAAAGTTGCCGTCCATGTGTGAACAAAAGTATGCCATGTATTTTACTGTCAAGTTGCCACATAGTTTGCACGGCATGCAAAAATCAATAAGTCAGTGTGCACGGCAGCTATTGCCACATGAAAACAGCTGCCACGTAAAACACATCTACAGATGATGGCAACAAAAAGCACACCTTGTGAAAAAACAGTGCAGACAGTGAAGGAGTACTCACATATTTCTTCATTGTGAGCTTGAAATCACCGTGTTGGGCAAAGTTCTTCCTCAGGATTTTGTGGTGGAAGTCACCATCCCATATTTTGCAGGTCACACTGTAATGCATGATTGTCTTGTCGGCGCACACATCGGTGTGGTTGTTGATGTAGTCAATCCCGCATGCAACTACGTTCATCGACATTTTGCCGTTTGGCCTCATGGACTCAGCAAGATCACCAAGGTCGACGTACGTCGCTCCGCATTGAATGACTTTCATTCTGTCCAAACATGAGCTATATGAAAACAATATAACATGGAAGGATCATGCCTACTAAGTAAAAAAATCATGAAAGAACTAAAACAATATAACATAGAAAGTACGAAGGATGTGAATGGTAAAAAAGGAGCAAAGCAAAATGAGATGTTATGGGGTGTGGTCATTTACGCTTTCAGCCCCTTCATGTGCTTGCCGCTGGACCTCGCATTTCCAAACCGCTTGACGATATCGTACAACTGGGTATGTTCTTTAGTGGCCCTGAATTCGGGCTCGTAGTCTTCCGCGGGAGGTGGTGCACTACCCTCTGCTGCCTCACAGAACCAGGAGTGGCACTCCTAATGGTATCCTCAGATACCGTGTCTGCAGGCACGTTGGAACTTGATTGCCCTTGCCCTCGTGAGGACTTCCTCTGCAATGCTGCCTCCTCAAGCATGCGGTAAGTTTCGTCAAGTGACGATGAAATCTCCTCGGGTGTGGCTGCAGTGATAAAAAAAGTGGGTTAGGATACCTAGAAAATCAAAAGCAGATGGATTGTGAGAAAAGATGGGGTGCATGATGTGAGTTGTAGGTAGGAAAAAGTGGGGCAGTTGCCATGTGTGGTCCAGCTGTAGTGACCATGTCATATCAACTACAATTGCCATGTAGTTGGAAATGTAGTTGCCATCTAGTTGGACTATAGTTGCCATGTCACAGCACTTACAGTTGCCATGTTGTGTCAACTGCACTTGCCATGTGATTGCCATATGAAAAAATGCAGCATGGAAACAAAAAATGCAGGTGACATGGTGTTGAATCAATTCCAGTTGCCATGTGTGATGCACAGTGTCTGCCATGTTACAGAGACTACGGTTGCCATGTTGAATCAACTTCAGTTGCCACGTGGTTGCCCAAAATGTAAAATGCAGCATGGTAGAAAAAATGTAGGTGACACGGTGCATCAAATCCAGTTGCCATGTCATCGCATGTCAGTTGCCATCACAAGTGAGAACCCCCCCAAAAAAATATGATTGGGACAACAGTGAAACTACAAAGACGTGTACAAGAAAAATCATATGGACATGGCAAGTGTACCTGGCACAATCGGCTCTGCGAACTTGGCAGCCTTCCTGCCCTCGACCATTGGTTGCGCCATCATTGTAGGCATGCCTCCTGGGAAAGCAAAGGCAACTGGCATAGGATCTTGCACAACCGGTTGATCTTGACTGATGCCAAGGCTGAAACTCAGTGGGGTAAAGGCCATTGGGTGCCTCTCATTCCTGCTGGCCGGACCACGAATGATTTGCGGGGCAGAATCCAAGGGTGAAAGATCAACAAACATATCTGAATCGTCCGCTGCAGAATGATCATCCTTATTTGCAGGGCGGGGCGTGTTCTCAGCGGTATCAACCGTAGCTTTCATGACAATCTTCTTGTTTGGGCTGTAGGGGACACCGACGTTGACTGGGAGCCTGGAAGTGCGTAGATTTATGCTGGGGATTTCCACTGCAGGAAAAGGCGCAGTCTGCTCCGGGTGTTCACCTGCGTCGCTCGTGCCCGGCTTGACACCTGCATCAGTTGTGCTCCGGTCTTCAGGTTTCTCCGTCACATTGCTTTTGGCAGGTGGCGGGAACAGTGTGGACGCAGGAACAAAACCAGACTCGTCTCTCCTGCTCCTGGCTACTGCCGGTGCGTTCGGTATGTCTGTTGGTTGCTTGCGGGGGCTATGACGCCTAGGTGGTAGACCAGCACGCGAAACAGTCGCCTTAGCAGTATCTGCACCATTAGGAGCTGGAGTTGTTGTGCCAGGACTCTCACTTGTAGATGGCATGTCCTTGTGAACTGCCGCCTTGACCGCTTCTGTCGTGGACACAGGAGTGCCACCGCGCACGCGCTTGGAATCAGTGTCAGATGAGCGGGAATCTTCCTTGCCTAGGTTCGTCTCGGGAGCGTCCACTTCAACGCTTGCTGATGGGGTGGCATGGCTCACAGCAGCATCCTTCATTGCCAGAAGGGTTGGCAGTATTTCAGCTGTCCTGGCAGATACCGACTCGTCACTCCCCGATGTACGAATGCCTGTTGTTGTAGGCTGCACATCTGCAGCCGACGGAGATGGTCTGCCACTTGCATCAGAGTTGGTGGGAGCGGTCAATGGTGCAGCAGCAATATTGTCGACTGGTGCCTCCTGTACATCTGAGTTGCCCCCTGTTGACAACTTTGAATGCAGGTGTTCGAGCGGGTCCTTACTGATATGCTTGGACCCACGCGTAGTAGTCTTCTTCACCCTGCAAAAAAATGAAGCGCATGAAAAAGGTATTTAAAAATGAAACAAAATGTTGGAAAAACAGGTGGAAAAGCTGGCAGTTGCCATGTAAGGGGAACGTGAGTTGCCATGTGTCATAACTAGCAGTTGCCATCCAGCAGCAGTTGCCATGTTAGCAACCTTGAAAGAATGATAAAAATGTCTGATCTGCCATGAATGCAATTTCAAACCTAGGCGTGGGATGAGCTCACAAGCCAACGGTAAAAAGATGGCAGTTGCCATAAGGTACATTAAAGTTACCATTTGGCCTACATTCCACTTGCCATGTGAAAAACAAAATAGAAGTTGCCACACGCTTAGAAAGTAAATAAAAGACCATTTGGTAAAACAGCGGTTGCCACGTGGGGGCGATGACAGAAGACAATGTGACAAGCTAAACGAATGCATTGGAAAATCAAAAAATATAGCGCTATGTCAATGAAAGCGGATGAAAAAACCTACTTCCTGACTGCCTTCCTCAGGTCTGGCAACACGACAGGATCCCCGGTGTTGGTTGTCATCGTGCGAGGAGATGTCCTGGTGGAAGTGGTGTCACCGGCAATGGGGGCACCTTTGTTCAACCGAGCAGAAACACGGGTTGGCGTTGGCGCCTGTTTCTTTGTAACTGCTCGTCCACCAGTTGTCGGCTTGCTGCATGTATGAGATGGAGGTCAAAAAAAAGAGGTGGCAATTGTCAGTCAGCAATCTCGTTGCCGCATTTGACAAAACACAAGTGCAAAAAAGAGGATGAGTCTGTTAGAATAAAATAGACAAAGCAAAAAACTAAGATGAAAGTCGAACCTCTTCCTGGCAGCTACAGGGTCGGTCCTAGACCTCTTGCCAGCAGAAACTTGCCCAGCACCCTCTGGAGCCATCCCCCTCTTTGATGGCAAAACCCCTTCGCCTCTCACAGCCGTGTGTTGTTTGACTTTATCCGGTTGGGGGACATCTGTTGCATCCTTGCCCTTGTTACCACCTGCGCGAACTTCAGCGTGTTCATCATCATCGGTGTCCTCTTGCACATTATCCATGACATCGTCGTCATCCTTGCTGAGACCAGCGTCTCCACCTAGTTCATCTTGTGTGTCAGCGGGCTCCTGGGAACTGTTGTAGTCATACCGAACCGGTTGGCCGGTGTGTACGTTCTGGGACGAATGAAGTGAATTGCCTCGCAACCGCGTCACCTTCAGAGCCACTGAGGGACGTCCACCCCTCAACCAACTTCCCGAGCAAGCCGGTCATTCCAGATGCAAACTACCCTATTAGCTGCTCAACAGGTGCCCTCTTGTGTACACGAAACAAAGAGGCATCAATGACAACCCCGTATTGCAATCACTTGCACGACATCAAAAAATACTCCACGGCAAACCATATATGTAGATCTTTTGATTACCTGTGCAGGGCAAGACGGAGCTGAGTGCACGTCCATCCACTTTTCAAAGTTTTGAGGCCCCCCAAACACGCTGTAGTCTATAGAATGCTTGGCCATCAGCTGGGGAGAAAAGAAAAAAAAGTAGCAACGATATAAGAGAGAGAATGATGAACACTGACTAGCAGTTCATGTGTTGCAAAAAAAAGCAGAACTAACCTGCAGGTTTCCATATTTGGTATCAGTTACCTTGTTTGCAGCAAGCACAGCCTTGAAAACATCGATAGTCCATGCAGAAACAACAAACTTGTGCACAGGCGGCGGGCCTCCTGTCCCAGTGAAATCCACGGTGGACAGATCAAGGCAGTCGACGTACATGAGCTGATGTACAACAATTTTAAAAAGAAAGAAAAATCAGTTGCGATCATGGTATTTTGCGACAAAAAACAGGATAAATATATGGTATTTTACGAAGAATATGCCATCTGCATGTGCTAGTTGCCATCATAGTGTGATGGCAGTTGCCATCATAGTATGATGGCAGTTGCCATATTGTCATGATGGCAGCTGCCATCATAGTATGATGGCAGTTGCCATATAGTCATGATGGCAGTTGCCACATAATCAACATGGCAGTTGCCATCTTGTTATGATCATGTTGCCATGCATGAATAAAAATGTGTTAAAAAATAGTGTTCATAGAAAGGACCGGTAAAAAAATACCATTAAATGCAGTCGACAACCCTTCTGGTACACCTTGCTTGCGAATGCATCATGCAGGAAGTCGGCAATGAACTTACACCAGTTCATGTTCTTCGCATCTTTCAGTTTCGCCTGCACCGCATAAAATTCAGGACAAGGAGTTGCCGCGTCATAATTCCAATGGAAAAAACAACAAAAAAAACTGGCAGTGACTAGCTTGCACATGACACCGGAGCAAAAAAATTGAAGGAAAAATAATGTAGTAAAGATAGATCATTCACCAGGATGGGGAAGCATTTGTTGCTTGGGCGAAGAGAAGTGGTCGGCGCGAAAACGGCTGAGATGAGGTACATGAGTAGCTTCATCTTGAAAACATCTCCATGCGTCGTCATGGCCTCCAACGAATCTGCCACTGCAGACGTGTTCGGCATGGATTCCAACCCAAGAAACAAACGGGGAACAGCGCTTCCTCGATCTCGTTGTTGACCTCGTACGGGACTTTGATATGTCCACGGGGCACACCCAATGTGCAGAACACGGATTCCTCATTCAGCGGTAGTCTTCCGCGTCCCGGAATCACGAATTCTCTGGAGGCGGGGTCGTAGATCTCACCAAGCCAATCACATACAGGGTTGACAAGGTTCGTGCACCGGACAGCCATCATAGACTGCATACCCATCTCAGCAGCAACCCCCTTCTGATCGTCGCTGAATTTGTCAGTCAACGTAGTCAGTCGTTCTTGGGAGGCTCTGTTGCGAATACGTTTCTACTTCTGCAAAAAACAGACATAAAGTGATCAGTTGTTGCCATGTTTTTACGAAAAAAAAGATATCAGTTGTTGCCGTGTTTTGCAATGTAATGAAATTTTAGTTCGTGCCAGACGACTGCGGGCTCAAAGGTGTCAACCATTAACATACATCAGGAAGAAGGGGGGTGTGTGTGAACATTTACCTCATCACCCTCTTTTCTCCGCCCAGTTGCCCGATTACGCTGTGGTGGATCCATGAAATCATCATCGTTGTTTTGACGATCGCCACGAGCCATTCTGCTGAGATGGGAACATACCAAATTGTCATGGTGGAAAATGTAAATGCAAGGAGGTCAACAAAAACACTTGCCGCATGCAACACATACGTATGGCATCTGAAACATTTGATATGCAAATTCGGTTGCCACATTGTGCAGCCAGTTTGCCACACTGTCTTATATGCAGAATGGCAACAGGCAGTGTGTTCACACTCTATTTGCCACACTGTCTTATATGCAGAATGGCAACAGGAAGTGTGTTCGCACTCTATTTGCCACATGAATATACTACCCAGATGGCAACAAGCACACTTTAAGTGCGCAGTGGTTGCCATCCAGTGCACTTGGCTCTTGAATGCCCACTGACTACCGATTGTGGCAACTGTCACACCGTGGTAACTGTCACATATCATTTGGAAACACACACTGGCCGCAATGAAAATAGAATGGAAGTGGCACATAACACAGGAATTCAGCAAAATCTTAGTTGCCACACGGAAAAAAGAGCGTGTGTGTGGCAAATATCACATTAGTTTAGCAAAATTAGTTGCCACATGGAAGAGCGTGTGTGTGGCAAGTATCACATTACTTTAGCAAAATTAGTTGCCACATGGAAGATCGTGTGTGTGGCAACTATCACAGACACTGAATGAAAAAAATAGTTGCCATGTGCGAAAGCTAACATGTGGCAACTAATATAGTCGTTTTCTGTAATTTGTTGCCGCAAGGGGAAACACGTTTGTGGCAACTATCAAATATGTTCAGGGAGTTAGTGGTCGCGCAATCATGATAGTTAATGTAACTATCAAGTTCGCCTCATTCTGCATTTTCAAAAACCAAACTAACTAGATCTAGGGTTCAATGGCAACTACTTCGACTTCAAATTCACCCTCGAAATTCTCCCATGAACTCACTGCAAAACACAAAATTGAACCAACGCGCATCAAAAACTACCCGGAAGACACCTGCTCAATCCATATGCAAAGACTAGTGCATGCCTC
Source organism: Triticum aestivum (assembly GCF_018294505.1). Taxonomy (NCBI): domain Eukaryota; kingdom Viridiplantae; phylum Streptophyta; class Magnoliopsida; order Poales; family Poaceae; genus Triticum; species Triticum aestivum. Next base: position 508,584,675 of record NC_057800.1, on the reverse strand, counting down.
CGAACAAGCAGAACCACGCCGACGATGCCGCGGCCGCGGCCGCGACGAAACTGACCAGTGCAACCAAAAACGTCTAGCAGACGACTTCGGCGTCGGCGGGAACACCGACGCATCGACGAATCGCCTGAATCTCTACGAATCTCGATCGAGGAATCGAACAGGGAGGGAAGGGGAGGAAATGTAGGAAGGGATTGCGGGGGGTGCAGCGAGCAGTACCTTCAACCTGCAGGCGCTCCGGCGAGCCGCTCCGTTCCGGTGAGCACCACCGACGGTCCCGAACACCGTCGTTTCTTCCGCCTTCGCCGTCGCCTTCTCCCCTCGCCTTCTCCTTCGATGGTTGGAAATGCGAGTGGGTTCTGCCAGTAACTGCGGTGTGGGAGAGTAAATGGGAGCGTGAGGGGGAGGGGGCAGAGGCGTGCGACGTCAACCGCAGTCGAAGCGTGGCGTGCGGGCGCATTGCAGTTCCACCGCACGACTCCAATGGCAACCGCTGACCGCGGGGTGGCAACCAACGTGCGGGCGAACCTACTCGCACACCGCACACGCGCCTCATCCTACGTGGCGCAAAAAACCGCCTGGTTTGTTCCAAGATTCGTGCACACACCTGCCAACGGTGATGCTTGCGTGTGGTCGGGGTGGTGAACGCCCACACGTGTGGGCGTTAACATTTCCGTAGTTTTTTGAGAAAAAGTCCAATATAAGGTGTATTGCGTTGCACCACTCATTTGGATAATTTTTTTAGGGATTTAATTACATTTCCTTATATCAGGGATGCTCCTCTATTTTCTCATGTCAACTAGTCAGGTCTAATCTCACCCAAAACTTGTGAAATGTTTCATCCACATGTGTTCTTTAATTTCCGTGCCAAAAACTAATCACCAGGGGCGCCGGCTCAACACTACCATCAAGATACATCGCCGAAGGAGGCCCCTGCGCCCTCGCCTAGCTCGAAAGGCCCTGTACCATCAATAGATACAAATGTTCACCCTAGAACCTAGATAAATGTCAATGAAAGGCAACCACATGAGAGGAACCAGACACTCCCAGCATGCCACCGACTACGCATCTAGAGCAGGGCATTGCGAATGCCCATGGACTGGGCACGAAAGAGGGAAAGTTGTCAGAATGGGAAGAAGGGTTGAAGCTAGTGTCCACAGGAAGCGAAGAAATCCGAGGGGGCAGTGCCAAGAGAAAAAGAAGGAGCTTTGACTCTCACGACACGCGGTGTGAAGCCGCTAGAGGAGGGGAACCCTATCCCCTCATGCCCTGGAGAATCCACGAGACGCGGACATGGCACAAAGCAGCTAAACGAAGAGCACTCATACAACATGGCACCGTACGAGGGAGTATGGCACCGCCACAAGAGGCACGCAACCGTTGTCGCGGCCCACCTACCACATCGCAACAAAGCCCGCAACCCACCTTGTTCACAACAAAGCATGGAGACCAATGTTTATATCATTCAAAACAAGTTTTAGCGTGTTGAAAAGACGCCCTTAACCCGTCATGATTTTGTTAAAAAAGTAGATCAGTTTAAAGTGAAAACAGTCTGAAGTTCACGTACTACATGGTGTGTGTTTTCATTTGAGAAAATAAAAGTTTTTTCTATTACATTACATAAAATAAAGGTTTGCAAAAACTTACGATGATGTTGATATTTAAAAAATCTGAGAGTCAAAATAAATTAAGCAAGAAGTTCAAATAAAAAAGTACTTCAAACCACTTTATAAAAAATAGATTTCTCTCGTTCATAAAAAAGTCAAAGAAGTTCAAATTAAAAAAGAGGAACATTCCAAAAGAATTTATATAAAAAAATTGGCCCCATTATAGAAAACTAGAAGTTCAAATTAAAATAATGATGTGGTTCAATCTTTATAAAAAATAGGACTTTCCCTGTTACTAACCAATAAAACTAAGAAGTTTAATTTTTAAAAAATGGTGAAGTCTGATGTCTATAAAAGATTTCAGATTTTTCTGATTATAAAAAGAATACAACCAAGAAATTCAAATTTTAGAACAAATAAGTAAAAAAAACCTCTTATTTTCCTCACTATTAAAGTATAAAACCAATAAGTTCAAATTGAAATAAAGGAGCAGCACGGTGCATACAAAAAACTGACATTCTTCTCATTGCTAGAAAAAATGTATTTAATTCAATTCAAGAAAAAAGTGGTTAGATGTTTACTTAAGAAAGTCCATTTTTTTCTAAACTAAAACTAAGAAGTTCAAATTAAAATAACAGAAGAGTTCAAAGTTTATAATACCCTAGAATTTACAAGGTAAAAAAATCGATGCCATTTTTTCGCATTTTCAAAACTACCCATAAAATGGCAACAAATTTTAAAAAAAATGTCTACATGAAAGAATTGTTTCTTAAAGATAAAGCATTCCACATGTATATCATAGACGTCATTTGCATAATATAATTTGAATTTTTTATGGATATCGTTAAAAACAAGTTTTAGCATGTTCAAAAGATGCTATTAACCAAAAAGTCTAGATTTTAAAAATAGAGAAGTTCAAAAAACATAAAAAAGGACTTTCACCGTATATTAATTTTTAAAAACTCTGGAAGTTCAAATTTAAATATCGGATAATTCAATATTTATTACAAAACTAGGATATTTTCGCTACTAAAAGAAATAGACCCACAAGTCCAAATTACAAAAATAGAGAACTTTGATATTTATAAAAACTCAGATTTTCCTTGTTTACTAAAGAATAAAATAAATAATTCAAATTAAAATAAATGAGTAGTTCGATGTACACAGAAAACTCAGATTCTTTCCGTTTCTAGGAAAAATAAAAGTACGAAGTTCAATCAAAAAAATGTTTGATGCTTATTTAGAAACATATTTTTCCCTAAGAATACGGGTAAGAAGTTCAAATTAAAATTATAGAGAAGTCTGAAGATTATAAAAAACTCAGATTTTTCTCATTACTAAAGAATAAAATGAAAGAGTTCAAATTATAAAAAGGAACAACTAAATAAGTTTGAAAATAGATATTTATTATTTCTAAAAAATCTAGAAGTTCTAAGGAAAATAACGAAGTGGTTCAATGTTTATTTAAAAACTAGGATTTTACCGATATTAAAATACACACATATCCCTTAGTATTAAAGAATCAACCGCGCGAACCAACCTGTGGTTAGATGGTTAGAGAGATTGTGCTATGCCCATCCCATTAGAGTTCAAGTCCAGGTGCTCGCATTTATTCCTAGATTTATTTCAGGATTTCCGGCGATGCGCATTCAGTGGGAGGAGACGTTACCGTCGATGACGAGGTGCCTATGGTGACTTCGTAAATTTGAAGATGATATGCCGGTTCAGTCTTTCGGGGGTGCTCATAGAGGTAGGGTGTGTGTGTGTGCATTCATAAGGGTGAGTGTATGCGCGTGTATATGAGCGATTGCGTCTATACTGTATTAAAAAAACGAATCAACCATGAAGTTCTAATTGAAAGAATTAATGAAACACGGTGTTTATTTAAAAATCAAAAACAATTCCTTAGTCAAAAATAAAAATGTGAAGTTCAAACAAAAATAACACGGAAGTTCAAAGTATACTGAACCCTAGGATTTACAAGTTCAAAAAACAAAATAAAAACAACGCCATTTTTGGCTTTTTTAACTCAAAATTTCCTCGTTACTAGAGAATAAAATCAAGAAGTTCAAACTAAAATAACGGAGCAGCTCGATGTATACAAAAAACTCAAATTCTTCTCATTTCTAGAAAAAAGTATTTAATTTAATTCAAAAAAGTTGTTCGATGCTTTCTTAAAAATAAGAAAGAACTATGGAGTTTATAAAAAACTCAGATTTTTAAATGTTAAAAAATCGATAACATTTTTTGCATTTTAAAAACTAATCATAAATCACAATGAATTTGGAAAAAATGTCTACATGAAAAATTGCTTCAAAAAACATAAGCTTTGAAATGGTATATCATACACATTATTCACATAATATAATTTGAATGTTTTGTATATACCGTTCAAAACAAGTTTTAGCGTGTTCAAAAAGATACTCGTAACCCGTAATGATTTTGTAAAAAAACACTTTCCAATAGTTTTCTATTGGTATCAAGTGCTTTAGGAGTTAGGGGATCAAATTTGAGGAAAAGAAATTAGAGATCGGTTCGAATAGAAAACAACCAGAAGTCCATGTACGGCACGGTGTGTGTTTTGATATGAGAAAACGAATAAAAATGCAAAGTATGAAAATTTTATTGCTAGAAGTTCAGGTGCTCAGCATGGGAAAGTCCAAAACTTGTTTTGAGAGAGGTTCACCTTGTATTTACAAGGTCAAAAACACATACAAATAGTTGTTTTTTGGCGATTTAAAAAAAAATCTCTGAACCATTATAAATTTGAAACAAAAATACTCTACATGAAAAAAGTTCCTCATATTCAACAACTTTCCAAGGGCATACAACATTCTTATTCCAAAATAAACGGTTAAAATAAATTGGTGTCTATTGTTCGAAAAGAGAAGTTTAACAGTATAAAAAAAGTTGCATCTTTTCAACAGGTTTCTAAATGGTATATCATATGTGCAACTCCGACGAAATGGGTGAGGAATTATGAACAAAAATACATGATAGAAGTTCAAAGTGAGAAATAGCGAGCAGTCCAATGGCTACAGAGGATGCGTTTCAGATGAGAATAAAAAACAAAAAGCCTAAAAGGTTTGTTGCAAGAAGTTCACGTCCTCCTCCGTGCACGGTTCAAAACTCAAGGGTGAGACGTCCGCCATTCATTTACATGTTCAAAAAAGGCAACAAAAAACAACGTTGTTTTTGCCATTTTTAAAACTTCTCGCAAAAGACAACGAAATTGTAACAACTGTCTACGAGAAAAAGTTGCTCCTATTCATAAGCTTTTACATGGTATATTATATGCTACATTTACATAAACGGTTTAAAAGTTTCATGTATACTGTTAAAAACACGTTTTTACGTATTCAAAAATATCTCTTAAACCAGCATGAATATGAAAAAAATGATCAACACATGGAAGTTGCACGTTTTCAACAACTTTCCATTAGTATATCATTTGCTCTCCACTAAGTGGTTGGGAGATATGGGCAAAAAATAGCACATGAAAAACTAAGTGAAGTTCAAATAGAACTGCCCAAGAAGTTCAATCTCTTTAGGCAGTGCATTTTTAGAGACTTTGTTTTCGCACTGAAGGCAGGACGCATGATGTCATGGTTTTAAAAATTACGTAAAAATGGCTAGGAATCGAAGAGAACTTTCTATATGAAAAAGTTTCGCATTTTATATAGCTATGCAGCGGTATATTATTTGCCCCATCCCTACAAAGTTTGCAAAAATCAAAGCCAAAAAGCATTTTTAACCATTTTCAAAATTGACCTAAAATTGTAAAGAATTGGGAGGAACATTATATACAATTTTTTTTTTGCATTTTTTCATGTTTTCCAACGCCATATCATTTGCTGCATTTTGACAAACCATTTAGAAAAAACCCGAAAATATGAACTCGGAGGAACTTTGGCCGTTTTTTAAATTACTTTTAAACCGTTCAGAGTTAGAAAAACTATCTATGTGAAAAAGAAGCGCATTTTCATATGCTTTCCAACACAATATTGTTTTCATCAATCCGACTTGCCGTTTTCAAATTATACGAAAAAACAAGCTCGGGTGTTGGATTTGAGAAATTCCTCTATTTTCCAAATTGCTCTTTAACCGTAGGGAATTTGGGAAAACATTATATATGTGGAATTAGTGGATTTGCGGCAACTTTTAAATGCTGTATTATTTGCCTCATTTCGATAAACGTCTTAGAAATGGTCTCGAAAAATAAGATTCATGTTTTTTTGTATGAAGAGAAATGGTTGGTAAAACTGCTCTTAATCCGTGTAGATTTTGACAGAAATTTAATTTAGGTTGTGATCCATGTGTCGAAAGATTTCCAACGGTATATCACAAGACTCATTTGGACAATCTTTGCGGAAGTTCAACCCATCGTTGAGTTAAGTTCCACTACTAGGACGGGATGGCTAGTTATCAAAATATTATTCTGATCCTGTGATCACAATAGTGTTTATGTAGATATATAGTTATAGCAAATAGCACCACATCATAGGTAATGCACATACGTATGATAATACGGGTAAAAAGTAGGTTCCACAAGTTATTTAAATCTTCAAGTGTTCAATCAAATTAACAAAAGCATCATAATTATTAACAAGTAACAACCAAAACAGCAACTTCATGCGTATACCTCGGTGATTACATGTTGGGCCCTCAAATTAAGTCATACATATATATGGTCGGATTATTGACCTCAGATAGTTCAAGATTATTTCTCTAGGTGATGCCAGCGACAACCATCATGTTCAAGTCGTTGCGCACATTGTTCCTTAGAGTGCTTAGCACAACTTGTCCAACTTGTAAAAAAATTCCCACGAGGCAATCCTTCAACCCCTCTATGTTGATGACAATATGTTCGTCGATGACCGTCTTATAAGCTCCAGTAGTAATGACCCCCCTGCTCCAAGCCGTAGTCCAACAAAGCCTTCTTCCCCCAGGATGGGAGTTTTTTTTCGAAAATGGGGTTATCCCCCGGCCTCTGCATCAGAACGATGCATACGACCATATTATTGATAAGCAAAAGGTCCAACAAAAGTCTTCAGGTCTCAAAAAAGAAAAAGGAGTGATGGTAGCCATCTTCTTAGGTAATATCTAGGATGCCATCGTGGATGATAAGCAAAAAAGAGCACTCTTATGTGAGACCGCCACACATGGACGAAAAACAAATATGGATATAATTTAAGAGAACATATCATCACATGTTTGGTGATAAGATGTGTGTTTGTTAGGCGAGTCACAAATGACACCCTGATGTACATATTGTTTGGCAGTAGTATGTCAAGGTGGTGGCCAGTCTCATCATCGAGCCTGATTCTTCTGTTGAACACGTAAGATTGAAATGGGTCATCATCATTCGAATCAGTGAGATATACAACATCCATTGTGGGAACTGGTCCTATCAAGGAAAATCATATCATCTCTCCACCAGTTAGACCGTTCTATGTAATGAACTACACCCATCCTTCGCCTCCCGTACGGGGCTTTGTCAGTCCTTTCTGCGGTTCAATGATGTAAGTGTCCCCATGACACATAAAGAGCACACTCTCCTCTATTAATTCATTGAGCTCTAGACTAGCGTTGCATGGAACAATCTGTGCAACAAACGCAAAACAAAACACACATTATATACATTGTAAAAGCACAATAATTAAAACATAAAAGCACACCATATCTTGTTAGAGAATATTTAATTAATTAATCCTTTGATATTTACAATTGCAACATTTAGAAAACTGCACAAACAATACAAACATGTCATTAACCATCTATCACCAAAAAATAATGCATTTTCAAATATATTCATGCATATCGATCCACACATTAACAAAATATAACAATCATATTCATAAACATACATGCATTGCATTCAATCGATAGATGCACGCATATAAAATTTCATAGGTACTCTCTCAAACTATACATGCATTGCATTCATTTACAAAAAACATATATATATATATACATATATATATAGTGTTGCTATTCATCACCCAGGGTGCAGAATAAGTTATTCTTCACCCGAGGTAATCTTATGATCGCTTCATAAACAAATTACGTTTGGAATACAAATAGTTACATTCATATTGATTCACTACATAAAATTTGGTATAAGAAAACAAAAAATAGGTTATAAGACCAAAAATATCGCATTTTATGTATGTTTTTACGTTCGTAACTTTACATAAACATCCATATATAATTTATATCCACCAAAAGCTATTCTTTTTTGCGGGAACTATCCAAACTTTTCATACAATCCATAGATGCATATATATTACCCATATCAATCATGTCAAGACATATATATGTTTATATATTGATTTTTCATATGTAGACAAATATTGAGATACATAGCAAAAAAAAGGGGGAAGCCACCCCTATAGTTAGGTCACCTTGGGATTGTTGGCGTCGAGGTGGGAGGGGTGGTCGACCGGCAGAAAATGTTGGAAATATGCCCTAGAGGCAATAATAAAGTGGTTATTATTATATTTCCTTGTTCATGATAATTGTCTATTGTTCATGCTATAAGTGTGTTAACCGGAAACCATAATACATGTGTGAATACATAGATCGTAATATGTCCCTAGTAAGCCTCTGGTTAACTAGCTCGTTGATCAATAGATGGTCATGGTTTCTTGACCATGGAGAATGGATGTCGTTGATAACGAGATCACATTATTAGGAGAATGATGTGATGGACAAGACCCAATCCTAAGCGTAGCACAAGATCGTGTAGTTCGTTTGCTAAAGCTTTTCTAATGTCAAGTATCATTTCCTTAGACCATGAGATTGTCCAACTCCCGGATACCGTAGGAATGCTTTGGGTGTGCCAAACGTCACCACGTAACGGGGTGGCTATAAAGGTGCACTATAGGTATCTCGGAAAGTATCTGTTGGGTTGGCACGAATCGAGACTGGGATTTGTCACTCCGTATGACGGAGAGGTATATCTGGGCCCACTCAATAATGCATCATCATAACGAGCTCAACGTGACTAAGGAGTTGGTCATGGGATTATGCGTTATAGAACAAGTAAAGAGACTTGCCAGTAACGAGATTGAACGAGGTATGGGCATACCGACGATCGAATCTCGGGCAAGTAACATACCGATAAACAAAGGGAATTGCATACGGGATTGACTGAATCCTCGACATCGTGGTTCATCCGATGAGATCATCGTGGAACATGTGGGAGCCAACATGGGTATCCAGATCCCGCTGTTGGTTATTGGCCAGAGAGATGTCTCAGTCATGTCTGCATGGTTCCCGAACCCGTAGGGTCTACACACTTAAGGTTCAGTGATGCTAGAGTTGTTATGGGAAATAGTATGTGGTTACCGAAGGTTGTTCGGAGTCTCGGATGCGATCCCGGACATCACAAGGAGTTCCGGAATGGTCCGGAGGTGAAGAATTGTATATGGGAAGTCTTGTTTCAGTCGCCGGAATAATTTCGGGGGTTATCGGTATTGTGTCGGGACCACCGGGTGGGGCCACCTGCCTCGGTGGGCCTAGTGGGCTGAACAAAGGGGGGAACCAGCCCCTGGTGGGCTGGTGCACCCCCCCAAGGAGGTCCAAGGCGCCTAGGGTTAGAAACCCTACGGGGTGGGGACGCCTCCCACCTGACTTGGGGGGCAAGTCCCCCCTTGTCCCCCCCTTGTAGATGGGATCTAGGGGGGCGGACCCCTCTCCCCTCCCCCCTATAAATAGTAGGGGTGGGAGGGCTGCCACACCCTTCCCCTGGCGCAGCCCACCCCCTCTCCAACACCTCCTCCTCCATAGTGCTTGGCAAAGCCCTGCCGGAGAACCATGAGCTCCATCACCACCACGCCGTCGTGTTGTCGTAGTTCTTCCTCAACTTCTCCTCTCCCCTTGCTGGATCAAGAAGGAGGAGACGTCCCCGGGTTGTATGTGTGTTGAACATGGAGACGCCGTTCGTTGGCGCGGGATCGGATCCTCCGTGATTTGAATCGCCGCGAGTACGACTCCATCATCCGTGTTCCTTGTAACGCATCCGCTTAGCGATCTTCAAGGGTATGAAGATGCACTCCCTCTCTCCCATTGCTAGCATCTCCTAGATTGATCTTGGTGACACGTAGGAAAATTTTGAATTATTGCTACGTTCCCCAACAGTGGCATCATGAGCTAGGTCTATGCGTAGATTCTATGCACGAGCAAAACACAAAGTAGTTGTGGGCGATGATTTGTTCAATTTGCTTACCGTTACTAGTCTTATCTTGATTCGGCGGCATTGTGGGATGAAGCGGCCCGGACCGACCTTACACGTACTCTTACGTGAGACTGGTTCCACCGACTGACATGCACTTGATGCATAAGGTGGCTAGGGGGTGTCTGTCTCTCCCACTTTAGTCGGATCGGATTCGATGAAAAGGGTCCTTATGAAGGGTAAATAGCAATTGGCATATCATCGTTGTGGTTTATGCGTAGGTAAGGAATGTTCTTGCTAGAAACCCATACCAGCCACGTAAAACATGCAACAACAATTAGAGGACGTCTAACTTGTTTTTGCAGGGTATGCTATGTGATGTGATATGGCCAAAAGGATGTGATGAATGCTATATGTGATGTATGAGATTGATCATGTTCTTGTAAAAAGAATCACGACTTGCATGTCGATGAGTATTACAACCGGCAGGAGCGATAGGAGTTGTCTTAATTTATTGTATGACATGCGTGTCAATGAAAACGCCATGTAATTACTTTACTTTATCGCTAACCGTTAGCCATAGTAGTAGAAGTAGTAGTTGGCGAGACAACTTCGTAAAGACACGATGATGGAGATCATGGTGTCATGCCGGTGACGAAGGTGATCATGCCACGCCTCGAAGATGGAGATCAAAAGGCGCAAGATGATATTGGTCATATCATGTAACTTTATGATTTGCATGTGATGTTTGTCATATTTACATCTTATTTTCTTAGAATGATGGTAGCATAAATAAGATGATCCCTCACTAAAATTTCAAGAAAAGTGTTCCCCCTAACTGTGCACCGTTGCGAAGGTTTGTTGTTTCGCAGCACCACATGATGATTGGGTGTGATAGATTCTAACGTTCGCATACAACGGGTGTAAGCCAGATTTACACATGCAAAACACTTAGGTTGACTTGATGAGCCTAGCATGTACAGACATGGCCTCGGAACACGAGAGACCGAAAGGTCGAACATGAGTCATATAGTAGATATGATCAACATGGATATGTTCACCGTTGATGACTAGTCCATCTCACGTGATGATCGGATATGGCCTAGTCAATTCAGATCATGTATCACTTGGATGACTAGAGGGATGTCTATCTGAGTGGGAGTTCATTAAATAATTTGATTAGATGAACTTAATTATCATGAACTTAGTCTAAAATGTCTTTACAATATGTCTTGTAGATCAAATGGCCCACGCTAATGTTGCCCTCAACTTCAACGCTTTCCTAGAGAAAATCAAGATGAAAGACGATGGTAGCAACTATACAGATTGGGTCCGTAACTCTTGGATCATCCTCATAGCTGCCAAGAAAGCATATGTCCTTGAAGCACCGCTAGGTGACGCACCCATTTTCCCAGCAACTCAAGATGTTATGAACACCTGGCAGTCGTGTAGTGATGATTACTCCCTGGTTCAGTGCGGTATGCTTTACAGCTTAGAACCGGGGCTCCAAAAGCATTTTGAGTAGCACGGAGCATATGAGATGTTCCAAGAGCTGAAAATGGTTTTCCAAGCTCATGCCCGGGTCAAGAGATATGAAGTCTCCGACAAGTTCTACAGTTGTAAGATGGAGGAAAACAGTTCTGTCAGTGAGCATATACTCAAATGTCTGGGTTGCACAACCGCTTGTCTCAGCTGGGAGTTAATCTTCCAAATGACTCAGTTATTAAGAGGATCCTCCAGTCGCTCCTACCTAGCTACAAGAGCTTTGTGATGAACTACAATATGGAAGGGATGGAGAAGTCCATTCCTGAGTTATATTCAATGCTGAAATTAGCGAAGGTGGAAATCAAAAAGTAACATCAAGTGTTGATGGTGAATAAAACCACTAGTTTCAAGAAAGGCAAGGGTAAGAATAACTTCAAGAAGGACAACAAGGGAATTGCCGCGCACGGTAAATCAGTTGCCGGGAAGAAGCCAAAGAATGGACCCAAGCCCGAGACTCTATGCTTTTATTGCAAGGGAAATGGTCACTGGAAGCGGATCTGCCCCAAGTACTTAACGGATAAGAAGGCCGGCAACGCCAAAGGTATATGTGATATACATGTTATTGATGTGTACCTTACCAGTGCTCGTAGTAGCTCCTGGGTATTTGATACCGATGCGGTTGCTCATATTTGTAACTCAAAACAGGAGCTGCGGAATAAGCAGAGACTGACGAAGGACGAGGTGACGATGCGCGTCGGGAATGGTTCCAAGGTCGATGTGATCGCCGTTGGCACGCTACCTCTACATCTACCTACAGGATTAGTTTTAAACCTCAATAATTGTTATTTAGTACCAGCTTTGAGCATGAACATTGTATCCGGATCTCGTTTAATGTGAGATGGCTACTCATTTAAATCCGAGTATAATGGTTGTTCCATTTATATGAGAGATATGTTTTATGGTCATGCCCCGCTGGTCAATGGTTTATTTTTGTTTAATCTCGAACATGATGTTACACATATTCATAATGTGAATGCCAAAAAGTGTAAGGCTCATAATGATAGTCCTGCATATTTGTGGCACTGCTGCCTTGGTCACATTGGTGTCAAACGCATGAAGAAACTCCATGCAGATGGACTTTTGGAGTCTCTTGACTATGAATCATTTGACATGTGCGAACCATGCCTCATGGGCAAAATGACCAAGACTTCGTTCTCCAAAACAATGGAGCGAGCGACCAACTTATTGGAAATCATACATACTGATGTGTGCGGTCCAATGAGCATTGAGGCTCGCGGTGGCTATCGTTATGTTCTCACCCTCACTGATGAATTAAGTAGATATAGGTACACTACTAGGAAAAAGGCTACTAGCAGCGCGGGTAAAATGGCTACTAGTAGCGCGGGTACCCGCGCTACTAGTATCGCGCTACAGCTAAAAGTTAGCAGTAGCGCGGGGTAAACCCACGCTACTACTAACATTTTACTAGTAGCGCGGTTGTCACCCGCGCTACTACTATTTCGCACCCACCCTACTACTAATACAGTAGTAGTAGCGCGGCTATAATACTACACGCTACTAGTATCGCGCTCTGTTCACCCCCACGCTACTACTAACTAATTAGGAATTAAAAAAAATCCATCAATTCCACTTTATGCATACAATTCTAAATACTAAAACAAGCCCAGATTTGTAATAAACCAGCAGCATTACACATCATTACAAATCGAAGATTTATAGTAGACCAGGAGCTAGTGCAAACACAGTCGAAAGCAAACAAAAATGCATAAAAACATCAAACAGTGGCATTCTATCCCTCCAAATGATGTGATCCCTCTCCATCCTTCCAATCATCTTCTTCTCCCTTATGTGCTTCTCCCATTTATGAATCCAAGATTTCTGTACAAAGCAAAGAACAATAAAATTAAATTTCAGCAGACATATATTTCCTTGCATTTGTGCAGTAGCTATGGGAATAAATATACGAAAACGAAAAAGTGAGTGATTTCTATTAACAAGAGATCGCCTATGTAATATCTACAAACAAATGAACCTGCTACATACACCAACTCATATAATGTCTTACATTGATATTCTCCACGTGTTACACATATACACCATCAACTATTTGTAATAAAGTATTTGTCAATGACTAATTGGGTTCTTTAAACTTCTAAGGTAAAGAAAGATGCCATGGTCTTGCTCGCTTCTAACCTGAATGGATGGAAGGGACATGCTTTGGAGTCTGGAGTACTTTGGAATGAATTTGAGAGTGTCACTTATAGCACTGGATGCCACAAAGGTCTAAATGTATGTATCTGGAATAGATAAACAGGTCAAAGACTCATTAGATATGGCAGCTTGTAGCATATACTGATGGTATTCATCCTTCAAGTGTTCAATCAAAGCCTGACTGGCATCTAAACAGGAATAATAGTGTACTGGAATTAGTTATGTCACACAAAAACTAGAATTATTGTAGATAGATAATATAAAACCTAGATGGTCTTCACTTTACTCAATATAACAGAACTGAAATCAGTATTTCCGAAATGAAGGTTTCATTTTTGCTCAAGTGAGACTCATGCTAAAGGGATGAAGTTCCATTGAAGAATTTACTTCTACAATGAACATATTACCTGTCCATCAGCTATGATGACGAGGACATGATGTTGGTAGTTACTGTTTCATTTTTCAAAATGGAGATAAAGTAGCTGAAAATATTTTAAACAGAAGGTAAATGTGTGGCTCGGAGAAACAATTTACGTTATGCAGATTTGGGCATGTAGCATACAGGTTAAAACATTTCGTCGAGTAACTCAAGAAAATATGTTGTTCTACTGAATCTGGTATTCTGCTGCTGCTTACCCAAAATATGCTCGCAACTCAACAACGTCTAGAGTAGCTCCCAGGCGTAGATTATTTTCAGAGAAATGTTGGAGCATTCAGGTCCTTGTCGTATCTATGCCTACAGTGAGTGGACAAAGATGGCACAAACCCATCAAATCCTAATGCTAATTAACATAAACATTGTGGATTTTGGTATGAACTAGTACACTAATAATAACTATGAAATCTGTCTCAATTTTAATAGCTAAAGATTGATGAATCAAACCAACACAATTAAAATCCAGAAGGGATAGTCTCAGCAAATATTAAACAGGATACAGAGTTCCCCGCAAAGCTTATGAGAGGGGCTCCTCCAGGCGCATCATGTGAGGTCATAAACTCTGAACCATCTTTGTTCACCTTTCGGGTTTTCTGCTAGTAAGTAACCCCAGACCCTGTATCACAGGCAAGTGAGGGACGGTCTCATCTCAGATCCTAGAGACCGTCTCTTCGAATTTGAATCCCATGGCCTCCGCACTGACTCAATATGCGCTAAACAAAAGCTCCAAGCGGTGCGTCAGGATCATTACAGAATGTACACTAGAGTCCGTCTCTTCGAATTTGAATCCCATGGTCTCCGCACTGACTCAATACGCGCTAAACAAAAGCCCAATCCTGCGAAATTCTCCAAATTGAGCGCTTCTAGTGTACATTCCCAGCTATGCTACGATGGGCTTCTCCCTGCTCAGCGTATACTAACCAACCAACACATACAAACAAATAAGCACCAACCTAGCTTCAGTTCACTCCCAGTGGAGCAAAATACGCTAGCAGGCCGAGAGACGGAACCGTCGCAGCTACTTACGGCACATCAGCGGTGGTAGGGATGGGCGAAGGATAAGGGAGGGGAGGGGAAGAACGTACTGCTGGTCCGCGTCGGGAGCAGCGCTGGGCGCGGGGGCGGGGGAGGCGCCGTCGGGCGTGGAGAGGAGCTCCTTGGTGGCGCGGAGGGCTGGGACGAGAAGAAGTGTAGGAGGCGGAGGCGCTGGCCCCACGCAGCGGCGAAGGCGACGGGGAAGCGGTGGCGCACGACGAGGAGGAGGCCCGAGCCCCCGGAGCTCGCGGAGGTGCAGGCCGCCATACGGAGGAGCGACTGGAGGGACGGCCGCGGTGGCACGGCGAGGCGGAGTGGCGGCTAGGGTTTCGGGGCACGGGGCATGGGTCAGGCGAGACGGAGGGGAATTTGGGCTTCGTCTTCCACGAGCTATGTGTGTATACATGTGTTCGTGGTTCTATAGTAATAGCGCTGGGTTTATACCTCACGCTGCTACTACGGCCTGTCGCGGGAGCCATGATGAAGACAACTTAGTAGTAGTGTGGGATTTATACACCGTGTTACTACTATCAATTTCGTAGTAGCGTGGGTTTATAACCCGCGCTACTACTACTGCTTGTCCCGGAGGGCACGGTCAAGAACACTTAGTAGTAGCGCGGGTCTATACCCCTCGCTACTACTATCAACTTAGTAGTAGCGCGGGTTTTATACCCTCGCTACTACTAATTAGTAGTAGCGCCTCATTTTAGACCGCGCTGCTGCTAAAATTCTGTGTATAAGGTTTTCCCTAGTAGTGGTATGTCTACTTGATGAAACACAAGTCTAAGACCTTTGAAAAGTTCAAGGAATTTCAGAGTGAGGTATAGAATCAACGTGACAGAAAAATAAAGTTCTTACGATCAGATCGTGGAGGGGAATATTTGAGTCACGAGTTTGGCATGCACTTAAGAAAATGTGGAATTATTTCACAACTCACGCCGCCTGGAACACCTCAGCGAAATGGTGTGTCCGAACATCGTAATCGCACTCTATTGGATATGGTGCGATCTATGATGTCTCTTACCGATCTACCGCTATCATTTTGGGGTTATGCTTTAGAGACTGCCGCATTCACTTTAAATAGGGCTCCGTCGAAATCCATTGAGACGACACCGTATGAATTATGGTTTGGAAAGAAACCTAAGCTGTCGTTTCTGAAAGTTTGGGGATGTGATGCTTATATCAAGAAACTTCAACCTGAAAAGCTCGAACCCAAGTCGGAAAAGTGCGTCTTCAAATGATACCCTAAGGAAACTATTGGGTATACCTTCTACTTTGATCCGAAGGCAAGATCTTTGTTGCCAAGAAAGGATCCTTTCTAGAGAAAGAGTTCCTCTCGAAAGAAGTAAGTGGGAGGAAAGTAGAACTTGATGAGGTACTGCCTCTTGAACCGGAGAGTAGCGCGGCTCAGGAAGATGTTTTTGTGGTGCCTGCACCAACTAGAGAAGAAGTTAATGATGATGATCATGAAACTTTGGATCAAGTTGCTACTGAACTTCGTAGGTCCACAAGGACACGTTCCGCACCAGAGTGGTACGGTAACCCTGTCCTAGAAATCATGTTTTTAGACAACGGTGAACCTTCGAACTATGAAGAAGCGATGGCGGGCCCGGATTCCAACAAATGGCTTGAGGCCATGAAATCCGAGATACGATCCATGTATGAAAAGGAAGTATGGACTTTGACAAACTTGCCCGATGATCAGTAAGCCATAGAGAATAAGTGGATCTTTAAGAAGAAGACTGACGTAGATGGTAATGTGACCATCTATAAGTCTCGTCTTGTCGCTAAGGGTTATAGACAAGTTCATGAAGGAAATATGCCCTAGAGGCAATAATAAAGTTATTATTTATTTCCTTATAATCATGATAAATGTTTATTATTCATGCTAGAATTGTATTTATCGGAAACATAATACATGTGTGAATACATAGACAAACAAAGTGTCACTAGTATGCCTCTACTTGACTAGCTCGTTAATCAAAGATGGTTATGTTTCCTAACCATGAACAATGAGTTGTTATTTGATTAACGAGGTCACATCATTAGTAGAATGATCTGATTGACATGACCCATTCCATTAGCTTAGCACACGATTGTTTAGTATGTTGCTATTGCTTTCTTCATAACTTATACATGTTCCTATGACTATGAGATTATGCAACTCCCGTTTACTGGAGGAACACTTTGGGTACTACCAAACGTCACAACATAACTGGGTGATTATAAAGGAGTACTACAGGTGTCTCCAATGGTCGATGTTGGGTTGGCGTATTTCGAGATTAGGATTTGTCACTCCGATTGTCGGAGAGGTATCTCTGGGCCCTCTCGGTAATACACATCACATAAGCCTTGCAAGCATTACAACTAATATGTTAGTTGTGAGATGATGTATTACGGAACGAGTAAAGAGACCTGCCAGTAACGAGATTGAACTAGGTATTGGATACCGACGATCGAATCTCGGGCAAGTAACATACCGATGACAAAGGGAACAACGTATGTTGTTATGCGGTCTGACCGATAAAGATCTTCGTAGAATATGTAGGAGCCAATATGGGCATCCAGGTCCCGCTATTGGTTATTGACCAGAGACGTGTCTCGGTCATGTCTACATTGTTCTCGAACCCGTAGGGTCCGCACGCTTAAGGTTATGATGACAGTTATATTATGAGTTTACATGTTTTGATGTACCGAAGGAGTTCGGAGTCCCGGATGAGATCGGGGACATGACGAGGAGTCTCGAAATGGTCGAGACGTAAAGATTCATATATTGGATGATATGGTTAGGCCAAGGGGTCAAGCCCATGAGGCTTTAGGTCGGTGCAAAAGGAGTTTTGCGGAGGCCAGGGGGCCAAACGCCGGAGACCCTGGCGTCTGGCCCTGGGCCAGACGCCGAGGCCCATGGCGTCTGGGCCAGACGCCAAGGATTGTGGCGTTTGGTCCTGGAGTCCGAGTGGGACTCTTGCCTTTCGGGCAAAACCGACTTTGAGGAGGCTTTTGCTCCAAGTTTCGACCCCGGGGCTCAACATATAAATAGAGGGGCAGGGCTAGCACCAAAGGGACAACAAGTTGATCCACGTGATCTATTCCTTAGCCGTGTGCGGTGCCTCCTGCCACCATATACCTCGATAATACTGTAGCGGAGTTTAGGCGAAGCCCTGCTTCTGTAGTTCATCAAGATCGTCACCACGCCGTCGTGCTGACGGAACTCTTCCCCGACACTTTGCTGGATCGGAGTCCGGGGATCGTCATCGAGCTGAACGTGTGCTCGAACTCGGAGGTGTCGTAGTTTCGGTGCTTGATCGGTTGGATCGTGAAGACGTACGACTACTTCCTCTACGTCGTGTCATCGCTTCCGCAGTCGGTCTGCGTTGGGTACGTAGACAACACTCTCCCCTCGTTGCTATGCATCACATGATCTTGCGTGTACGTAGGAAATTTTTTGAAATTACTACGAAACCCAACAGTGGCATCCGAGCCCAGGTTATTTATGTTGATGTTATATGCACGAGTAGAACACAAGTGAGTTGTGGACGATACAAGTCATACTGCCTACCAGCATGTCATACTTTGGTTCGGCGGTATTGTTGGACGAGACGACCCGGACCAACCTTACGCGTACGCTTACGCGAGACCGGTTCCCTCGACGTGCTTTGCACATAGATGGCTTGCGGGCGACTGTCTCTCCAACTTTAGTTGAACCAAGTATGGCTACGCCCGGTCCTTGCGAAGGTTAAAACGGAGTCTATTTGACAAACTATCGTTGTGGTTTTGATGCGTAGGTGAGATTGGTTCTTACTTAAGCCCGTAGCAGCCACGTAAAACATGCAACAACAAAGTAGAGGACGTCTAACTTGTTTTTGCAGGGCATGTTGTGATGTGATATGGTCAAGGCATGGTGCTGAATTTTATTGTATGAGATGATCATGTTTTGTAACCAAGTTATCGGCAACTGGCAGGAGCCATATGGTTGTCGCTTTATTGTATGCAATGCAATCGTGATGTAATGCTTTACTTTATTACTAAACGGTAGTGATAGTCGTGGACGCATAAGATTGGCGAGACGACAACGATGCTACGATGGAGATCAAGGTGTCGCGCCGGTGACGATGGTGATCATGACGGTGCTTCGGAGATGGAGATCACAAGCACAAGATGATGATGACCATATCATATCACTTATATTGATTGCATGTGATGTTTATCTTTTTATGCATCTTATCTTGCTTTGATTGACGGTAGCATTATAAGATGATCTCTCACTAAATTATCAAGAAGTGTTCTCCCTGAGTATGCACCGTTGCCAAAGTTCGTCGTGCCCAGACACCACGTGATGATCGGGTGTGATAAGCTCTACGTCCATCTACAACGGGTGCAAGCCAGTTTTGCACACGCAGAATACTCAGGTTAAACTTGACGAGCCTAGCATATGCAGATATGGCCTCGGAACACGGAGACCGAAAGGTCGAGCGTGAATCATATAGTAGATATGATCAACATAGTGATGTTCACCATTGAAACTACTCCATCTCACGTGATGATCGGACATGGTTTAGTTGATTTGGATCACGTGATCACTTAGAGGATTAGAGGGATGTCTGTCTAAGTGGGAGTTCTTAAGTAATATGATTAATTGAACTTAAATTTATCATGAACTTAGTCCTGGTAGTATTTTGCAAATTATAGATCAATAGCTCGCGTTGTTGCTTCCCTGTGTTTATTTTGATATGTTCCTAGAGAAAATTGTGTTGAAAGATGTTAGTAGCAATGATGCGGATTGGATCCGTGATCTGAGGATTATCCTCATTGCTGCACAGAAGAATTATGTCCTTGATGCACCGCTAGGTGACAGACCTATTGCAGGAGCAGATGCAAACATTATGAACGTTTAGCTAGCTCAATATGATGACTACTTGATAGTTTAAGTGCACCATGCTTAACGGCTTAGAATCGGGACTTCAAAGACGCTTTGAACGTCATGGACCATATGAAATGTTCCAGGAGTTGAAGTTAATATTTCAAGCAAATACCCGAGTTGTGAGATATGAAGTCTCCAACAAGTTCTATAGCTAAAAGATGGAGGAGAATCGCTCAACTAGTGAGCATGTGCTCAGATTGTCTGGGTACTACAATCGCTTGAATCAAGTGGGAGTTAATCTTCCAGATAAGATAGTGATTGACAGAATTCTCTAGTCACCATCACCAAGTTAGTAGAACTTCGTGATGAACTATAATATGCAAGGGATAACGGAAACAACTCCCAAGCTCTTCGTGATGATGAAATCAATGAAGGTAGAAATCAAGAAAAACATCAAGTGTTGATGGTTGATAAGACCACTAGTTTCAAGAAAAGGGCAAAGGGAAGAAGGGGAACTTCAAGAAGAACGGCAAGCAAGTTGCTGCTCAAGTAAAGAAGCCCAAGTCTGGTCCTAAGCCCGAGACTAAGTGCTTCTACTGCAAAGGGACTGGTCACCGGAAACGGAATCACCCCAAGTGATTGGCGGATAAGAAGGATGGCAAAGTGAACATAAGTATATTTGATATACATGTTATTGATGTGTACTTTACTAGTGTTTATAGCAAACCCTAAGTATTTGATACTAGTTCAGTTGCTAAGATTAGTAACTCGAAACGGGAGTTGCAGAATAAACAGAGACTAGTTAAGGGTGAAGTGACGATGTGTGTTGGAAGTGGTTCCAAGATTGATATGATCATCATCGCACACTCCCTATAATTTCGGGATTAGTGTTGAAACTAAATAAGTGTTATTTGGTGTTTGCGTTGAGCATGAATATGATTTGATCATGTTTATTGTAATACGGTTATTCATTTAAGTAAAACAATAAATTGTTGTTCTGTTTACATGAATAAAACTTTATATGGTTACACACCCAATGAAAATAGTTCATTGGATCTCGATCTTAGTAATACACATATTCATAATATTGAAACCAAAAGATGTAAAGTTAATAATGATAGTGCAACTTATTTATGGCACTGCCGTTTAGGTCATATTGGTGTAAAACGCATGAAGAAACTCCATGCTGATGGGATTTTGGAATCACTTGATTATGAATCACTTGATGCTTGCGAACCATGCCTTATGGGCAAGATGACTAAAACGCCGTTCTCCGGAACAATGAAGCAAGCAACAGATTTGTTGGAAATCATACATACCGATGTATGTGGTCCAATGAATATTGAGGCTCGAGGCGGATATCGTTATTTTCTCACCTTCACAGATGATTTGAGCAGATATGGATATATCTACTTGATGAAACATAAGTCTGAAATAATTGAAAGGTTCAAAGAATTTCAGAGTGAAGTGGAAAAATCATCGTAACAAGAAAAATAAAGTTTCTGCGATCTGATCACGGAGACGAATATTTGAGTTACGAGTTTGGTCTTCAATTAAAACAATGTGGAATAGTTTCATAGCTCACGCCACCTGGAACACCACAATGTTATGGTGTGTCCGAACGTCGTAACCGCTCTTTATTGGATATGGTGCGATCTATGATGTCTCTTATTGATTTACCATTGTCGTTTTGGGGTTATGCATTAGAGACAGCTGCATTCACGTTAAAAGGGCACCATCTAAATCCGTTGAGACGACACTATATGAACTGTGGTTTAGCAAGAAACCCAAGTTGTCGTTTCTTAAAATTTGGGGCTGCGATGCTTATGTGAAAAAACTTCAACCTGATAAGCTCGAACCCAAATCGGAGAAATGTGTTTTCATAGGATACCCAAAGGAGACTATTGGGTACACCTTCTATCACAGATCCGAAGGCAAGACATTCGTTGCTAAGAATGGATCCTTTCTAGAGAAGGAGTTTCTCTCGAAAGAAGTGAGTGGGAGGAAAGTAGAACTTGACGAGGTAACTGTACCTGCTCCCTTACTGGAAAGTAGTTCATCACAGAAAACTGTTTCAGTGACACCTACACCAGTTAGTGAAGAAGCCAATGATAATGATCATGAAACTTCAGATCAAGATACTGCTGAACCTCGTAGATCAACGAGAGTAAGATCCACACCAGAATGGTACGGTAATCCTATTCTGGAAGTCATGATACTAGATCATGATGAACCTACGAACTATGAAGAAGCGATGGTGAGCCAAGATTCCGCAAAGTGGCTTGAAGCCATGAAATCTGAGATGGGATCCATGTATGAGAACAAAGTATGGACTTTGGTTGACTTGCCCGATGATCGGCAAGTAATTGAGAATAAATGGATTTTTAAGAAGAAGACTGACGCTGATGGTAATGTTACTGTCTACAAAGCTCGACTTGTTGCAAAAGGTTTTCGGCAAGTTCAAGGGATTGACTACGATGAGACCTTCTCACCTGTAGCGATGCTTAAGTCCGTCCGAATCATGTTAGCAATTGCCGCATTTTATGATTATGAAATTTGGCAGATGGATGTCAAAACTGCATTCCTGAATGGATTTCTGGAAGAAGAGTTGTATATGATGCAACCGGAAGGTTTTGTCGATCCAAAGGGAGCTAACAAAGTGTGCAAGCTCCAGCGATCCATCTATGGACTGGTGCAAGCATCTCGGAGTTGGAATATACGCTTTGATAAGTTGATCAAAGCATATAGTTTTATATGGACTTACGATGAAGCCTGTATTTACAATAAAGTGAGTGGGAGCACTACAGCCTTTCTGATTAGTATATGTGAGTGACATATTGTTGATCAGAAATGATGTAGAATTTTTCTGCAAAGCATAAAGGAGTGTTTTAAAGGAGTTCTTTAAAAAGAAAAGACCTCAGTAAAAAACTACTTATATATTGAGCATCAAGATCTATTGAGATAGATCAAGACGCTTGATAAGATTTTCAATGAGTACATACCTTGGCAAGATTTTGAAATAGTTCAAAATGGAACAGTTAAAGAAAGAGTTCTTGCCTGTGTTGCAAAGGTATGAAATTGAGTAAGACTCAAATCCCGACCACAGCAGAAAATAGAAATAGAATGAAAAGTCATTCCCTATGCCTCAGTCATAGGTTCTATAAAGTATGCTATGCTTTGTACCAGACCTATTGTATACCTTGCTCTGTATTTGGCAAGGGAGTACAATAGTGATCTAGGAGTAGATCACTGGACATTGGTCAAGAATATCCTTAGTAAGGACTAAGGAGATGTTTCTCGATTATGGAGGTGATAAAAGAGTTTGTTGTAAAAGTTACATCAGTGCAAACTTTTACACTGATCCAGATGACTCTAAGTCTCAATCTGGATACATATTGAAAGTGGGAGCGATTAGCTAGAGTAGCTCCGTACAGAGCATTGTAGACATAGAATATTTGCAAAATACATACGGCTCTGAATGTGACAGACCCGTTGACTAAGCTTCTCTCACGAGCAAAACATGATCACACCTTAGTACTCTTTGGATGTTAATCACATAGCGATGTGAACTAGATTATTGACTCTAGTAAACCCTTTGGGTGTTGGTCACATGATGATGTGAACTATGGGTGTTAATCATATACAGATGTGAATATTGGTGTTAAATCACATGACGATGTGAACTAGATTATTGACTAGTGCAAGTGGGAGACTGAAGGAAATATGCCCTAAAGGCAATAATAAAGTTATTATTTATTTCCTTATAATCATGATAAATGTTTATTATTCATGCTAGAATTGTATTTATCGGAAACATAATACATGTGTGAATACATAGACAAACAAAGTGTCACTAGTATGCCTCTACTTGACTAGCTCGTTAATCAAAGATGGTTATGTTTCCTAACCATGAACAATGAGTTGTTATTTGATTAACGAGGTCACATCATTAGTAGAATGATCTGATTGACATGACCCATTCCATTAGCTTAGCACACGATTGTTTAGTATGTTGCTATTGCTTTCTTCATAACTTATACATGTTCCTATGACTATGAGATTATGCAACTCCCGTTTACCGGAGGAACACTTTGGGTACTACCAAACGTCACAACGTAACTGGGTGATTATAAAGGAGTACTACAGGTGTCTCCAATGGTCGATGTTGGGTTGGCGTATTTCGAGATTAGGATTTGTCACTCCGATTGTGGGAGAGGTATCTCTGGGCCCTCTCGGTAATACACATCACATAAGCCTTGCAAGCATTACAAGTAATGTGTTAGTTGTGAGATGATGTATTACGGAACGAGTAAAGAGACTTGCCGGTAACGAGATTGAACTAGGTATTGGATACCGACGATCGAATCTCGGGCAAGTAACATACCGATGACAAAGGGAACAACGTATGTTGCTATGCGGTCTGACCGATAAAGATCTTCGTAGAATATGTAGGAGCCAATATGGGCATCCAGGTCCCGCTATTGGTTATTGACCAGAGACGTGTCTCGGTCATGTCTACATTGTTCTCGAACCCGTAGGGTCCGCACGCTTAAGGTTACGATGACAGTTATATTATGAGTTTACATGTTTTGATGTACCGAAGGAGTTCGGAGTCCCGGATGAGATCGGGGACATGACGAGGAGTCTCGAAATGGTCGAGACGTAAAGATTCATATATTGGATGATATGGTTAGGCCAAGGGGTCAAGCCCATGAGGCTTTAGGTCGGTGCAAAAGGAGTTTTGCGGAGGCCAGGGGGCCAAACGCCGGAGACCCTGGCGTCTGGCCCTGGGCCAGACGCCGAGGCCCATGGCGTCTGGGCCAGACGCCAAGGATTGTGGCGTTTGGTCCTGGAGTCCGAGTGGGACTCTTGCCTTTCGGGCAAAACCGACTTTGAGGAGGCTTTTGCTCCAAGTTTCGACCCCGGGGCTCAACATATAAATAGAGGGGTAGGGCTAGCACCAAAGGGACAACAAGTTGATCCACGTGATCTATTCCTTAGCCGTGTGCGGTGCCCCCTGCCACCATATACCTCGATAATACTATAGCGGAGTTTAGGCGAAGCCCTGCTGCTGTAGTTCATCAAGATCGTCACCACGCCGTCGTGCTGACGGAACTCTTCCCCGACACTTTGCTGGATCGGAGTCCGGGGATCGTCATCGAGCTGAACGTGTGCTCGAACTCGGAGGTGCCGTAGTTTCGGTGCTTGATCGGTTGGATCGTGAAGACGTACGACTACTTCCTCTACGTCGTGTCATCGTTTTCGCAGTCGGTCTGCGTTGGGTACGTAGACAACACTCTCCCCTCGTTGCTATGCATCACATGATCTTGCGTGTACATAGGAAATTTTTTGAAATTACTACGAAACCCAACAGTTCAAGGGGTTGACTACGATGAGACCTTCTCACCCATAGCGAAGCTGAAGTCCGTCCGCATCATGTTAGCAATTGCCGCATTCTATGATTATGAGATATGGCAAATGGATGTCAAAACGACATTCCTTAATGGTTTCCTTGAGGAAGAACTGTACATGATGCAACCGGAAGGTTTTTTCAATCCTAAGAATGCTGACAAGGCATGCAAGCTCCAGCGCTCAATCTATGTGCTGGTGCAAGCATCTCGGAGTTGGAACATTCGCTTTGATGAAATGATCAAAGAGTTTGGGTTTACACAGACTTATGGAGAAGCCTGTGTTTACAAGAAAGTGAGTGGAAGCTCTATAGCATTTCTCATATTATATGTGGATGACATACTATTGATTGGAAATGATATAGAACTTTTGGAAAGCATAAAGGCCTACTTGAATAAGTGTTTTTCCATGAAGGACCTTGGAGAAGCTGCTTACATAATAGGCATCAAGATCTATAGAGATAGATCGAGACGCCTCATTGGTCTTTCACAAAGCACATACCTAGACAAGATATTGAAGAAGTTCAATATGGATCAGTCGAGGAAGGGGTTCTTGCCTGTATTGCAAGGTGTGAAATTGAGCATGGCTCAATGCCCGACCTTGGCAGAAGATAGAGAAAATATGAGTGTCATCCCCTATGCCTCGACCATAGGGTCTATTATGTATGCCATGCTGTGTACCAGACCTGATGTGAACCTTGCCATAATTTTGGTAGGAAGGTACCAAAGTAATCTCGGCATGGAACACTGGACGACGGTCAAGAATATCCTAAAATACCTGAAAAGGACTAAGGATATCTTTCTCGTTTATGGAGGTGACGAAGAGCTCGTCGTAAAGGTTACGTCGATGCTAGCTTCAACACAGATCTGGATGACTCCAAGTCACAAACTGGATACATGTACATTTTGAATGGTGGGGCAGTCAGCTAGTGCAGTTGTAAGCAAAGCGTCATGGCGGGATCTACATGTGAAGTGGAGTACATAGCAGCCTCGGAGGCAGCACAAGAAGCAGTCTGGATGAAGGAGTTCCTCACTGACCTAGGAGTTATTCCCAATGCGTCGGGCCCAATGACTCTCTTCTAGAACAACACTGGAGCTATTGCCCTTGCCAAGGAGCCCAGGTTTCACAAGAAGATCAGGCATATCAATCGTCACTTCAACTCCATTCGTGAATATATTCAAGATGGAGACATAGATATTTGTAAAGTGCATACAGATCTGAATGTCGCAGATCTGTTGACTAAACCACTTCCATGAGCAAAACATGATCAACACCAGAACTCTATGGGTGTTCAATTCATCACAATGTAACTAGATTATTGACTCTAGTGCAAGTGGGAGACTATTGGAAATATGCCCTAGAGGCAATAATAAAGTGGTTATTATTATATTTCCTTGTTCATGATAATTGTCAATTGTTCATGCTATAACTGTATTAACTGGAAACCGTAATACATGTGTGAATACATATATCGTAATATGTCCCTAGTAAGCCTCTAGTTAACTAGCTTGTTGATCAATAGATGGTCATGGTTTCCTGACCATGGACATTGGATGTCGTTGACAATGGGATCACATCATTAGGAGAATGATGTGATGGACAAGATCCAATCCTAAGCATAGCACAAGATCGTGTAGTTCGTTTCCTAAAGCTTTTTCTAATGTCAAGTATCATTTCCTTGGACCATGAGATTGTGCAACTCCCGGATACCGTAGGAATCCTTTGGGTGTGCCAAATGTCACAAGGTAACTGGGTGGCAATAAAGGTGCACTACAGGTATCTCTGAAAGTATCTGTTGGGTTGGCACGAATCGAGACTGGGATTTGTCACTCCTATGACGGAGAGGTATCTCTGGGCCCACTCGGTAATGCATCATCATAACAAGCTCAATGTGACTAAGGAGTTGGTCACGGGATCATGTGTTATGGAACGAGTAAAGAGACTTGCCGGTAACGAGACTGAACGAGGTACGGGGATACCGACGATCGAATCTCGGACAAGTAACATACCGATAGACAAAGGGAATTGCATATGGGATTGATTGAATCCTCGACCTCGTGGTTCATCCATTGAGATCATCGTGGAACATGTGGGAGACAACATGGGTATCCAAATCCCCCTGTTGGTTATTGGCCGGAGAGATGTCTCGGTCATGTCCGCATGGTTCCCAAACCCGTAGGGTCTACACACTTAAGGTTCGGTGACGCTAGTGTTGTTATGGGAAATAGTATGTGGTTACCGAAGGTTGTTCGGATTCCCGTATGCGATCCCGGACATCACGAGGAGTTCCGGAATGGTCCGGAGGTGAATAATTATATATGGGAAGTCTTGTTTCAGTCGCCGGAATAATTTTGGGGGTTATCGGTATTGTACTGGGACCACCGGAAGGTGTTCGGGGGTCCACGGGGTGGGGCCACCTGCCTCGGTGGGCCTAGTGAGCTGAACAAAGGGGGGAACCAGCCCCTGGTGGGCTGGTGCACCCTCCCCCAAGGGGGCCCAAGGCGCCTAGGGGTAGAAACCCTAGGGGTGGGGGCGCCTCCCACCTGACTTGGGGGGCATGTCCCCCCTTGGCTGCCGCGCCCCTTGTAGATGGGATCAAGGGGGCCGGCCGCCTCTCCCCTTCCCCTATAAATAGTGGGGGTGGGAGGGCTGCCATAGCCTTCCCCTGGCGCAGCCTCTCCCCCTCTCCAACACCTCCTCCTCCAGAGTGCTTGGCGAAGCCCTGCCGGAGAACCACGAGCTCCATCACCACCACGCCGTTGTGTTGTCGGAGTTCTCCCTCAACTTCTCCTCTCCCCTTGCTAGATCAAGAAGGAGGACACGTCCCTGGGCTGTAGTGTGTTGAACGCCGAGGTACTGGATCGGATCTTCCGCGATTTGAATCACCGTGAGTACGACTCCATTATCCGCGTTCCTTGTAATGCTTCCGCTTAGCGATCTTCAAGGATATGAAGATGCACTCCCACTCTCTCGTTGCTAACATCTCCTAGATTGATCTTGGTGACACGTAGGAAAATTTTGAATTATTACTACGTTCCCCAACAACAAATTGTGTCTGCGACGAGGTTGTGGTGTCGGCCAGCGGTGAGCTTGGGGACTGGAGCCGTGTGGTGAGGAGGGTGCGAGCGGCCTCAGTCGACACCGGATTTGACCGGTTGGCTAGCACACTGAGGCCGGTGGGTACATATAGGCCCAATGGCGGAGGGGAGGGCCGGCAGCGGCGATGAAACCACGGGGGGACGAGTGGCGGCCTGCCCCTGATCGAGAATAGAATGGGGACGGTTGCTAGGGTTTGGGCGGTCTAAATACCACATAGATTGTCGAGTACCTTTCATCGGGGATCTTGGCAAAAGGTACCTGATACGTCTCCAACATATCAATAATTTCTGATTGCTCCATGCTATATTATCTACTGTTTTGGACTATATTGGGCTTTATTTTCCACTTTTATATTATTTTTGGGACTAACCTATTCATACCACAATTAAGAAGAATTACATTAAAATTATGCCAAGTAGCACTCCGCATCAAAAATTCTGTTTTTATCATTTACCTACTCGAGGACGAGCAGGAATTAAGCTTGGGGATGCTTGATACGTCTCCAACGTATCTATAATTTTTGATTGCTCCATGCTATATTATCTACTATTTTGGACTGTATTGGGCTTTATTTTCCACTTTTATATTATTTTTGGGACTAACCTATTAACTGGAGGCCCAGCCCAGAATTGCTGTTTTTTGCCTGTTTTAGAGTTTCGAAGAAAAGGAATATCAAACGGAGTCCAAATGGAATGAAACCTCGGGAACGTGATTTTCTCATCAGATAAGACCCAGGAGACTTGGACCCTCCATCAAGAAAGCCACGAGGCGGTCACGAGGGTGGAGGGCGCCCCCCTAGGGTGCGCCCCCTGCCTCGTGGGCCCCTCGAAGCTCCACCGACGTACTTCTTCCTCCTATATATATCCACGTACCCCCAAACAATCAGAACAGGAGCCAAAAACCTAATTCCGCCGCCGCAACTTTCTGTATCCACGAGATCCCATCTTGGGGCCTGTTTCGGAGCTCCGCCAGAGGAGGCATCGATCACGAAGGGCTTCTACATCATCATCCAAGCCCCTCCGATGAAGTGTGAGTAGTTTACTTCAGACCTACGGGTCCATAGTTAGTAGCTAGATGGCTTCTTCTCTCTTTTTGGATCTCAATACAATGTTCTCCCCCTCTCTTGTGGAGATCTATTCGATGTAATCTTGTTTTTGCGGTGTGTTTGTTGAGATCGATGAATTGTGGGTTTATGATCAAGTCTATCTATGAATAATATTTGAATCTTCTATGATATGATTGGTTATCTTTGCAAGTCTCTTCGAATTATCAGTTTGGTTTGGCCTACTAGATTGGTTGTTCTTTCCATGGGAGAAGTGCTTAGCTTTGGGTTCGATCTTACGATGTCCTTTCCTAGTGATAGAAGGGGCAGCAAGGCACGTATTGTATCGTTGCCATCGAGGATAACAAGATGGTTTTTTTATCATATTGCATGAAACTACCCCTCTACATCATGTCATTTTGCTTAAGGCGTTACTCTATTTTTAACTTAATACTCTAGATGCATGCTGGATAGCGGTCGATGAGTGGAGTAATAGTAGTAGATGCAGAATCGTTTCGGTCTACTTGTCTCGGACGTGATGCCTATATACATGATCATACCTAGATATTCTCATAACTATGCTCAATTCTGTCAATTGCTCAACAGTAATTTGTTCACCCACCATAGAATACTTATGCTTGAGAGAAGCCACTAGTGAAATCTATGGCCCCCGGGTCTTGTTATCATCATATCAATCTCCATCACTTTATTATTGCTTTGCTTTTACTTTGATTTTACTTTTTACTTTACATCTCTATACCAAAAATACCAAAAATATTATTTATCATCTCTATCAGATCTCACTTTCGTAAGTGGCCGTGAAGGGATTGACAACCCCTAAGCGCGTTGGTTGCGTTGAGCTATTGTTTTTGTGTAGGTACGAGGGACTCGAGCGTAGCCTCCTACTGGATTGATACATTGGTTCTCAAAAACCGAGGGAAATACTTACGCTACTTTGCTGCATCATCCCTTCCTCTTTGGGGAAATCCAACGCAGTGCTCAAGAGGTAGCAAGAAGAATTTCTGGCGCCATTGCCGGGGAGTCTGCGCAAAAGTCAACATACCAAGTACCCATCACAATCCCTATCTCCCGCATTACATTATTTGCCATTTGCCTCCCGTTTTCCTCTCCCCAACTTCACCCTTGCCGTTTTATTCGCCCTCTCTCTCTCTATCCTCCATCTCTATTTGCCTCTTTTGCCCGTTTGCTTTTTGTTTGCTCGTGCGTTGGTTTGCTTGTTTGTCGCGATGGCTCAAGATAATACTAAATTGTGTGACTTCACCAATACCAACAATAATGATTTCCTTATCACTCTGATTGCTCCTCTTACTGATGCTGAATCTTGTGAAATTAATACTGCTTTGCTGAATCTTGTCATGAAAGATCCGTTCTCCGGCCTTCCTAGTGAAGATGCCGCTACCCATCTTAATAGCTTCGTTGATTTGTGTGACATGCAAAAGAAGAAAGATGTCGATAATGATACTGTTAAATTGAAGCTATTTCCTTTTTTGCTTCGAGATTGTGCTAAAGCTTGGTTTTCATCTTTACCAAAAAATAGTATTGATTCATGGAACAAGTGCAAAGATGCTTTTATATCTAAGTATTTTCCTCCCGCTAAGATCATCTCTCTTAGAAATGATATTAAGAATTTTAAAAAACTTGATCATGAAGATGTTGCACAAGCTTGGGAGAGAATGAAATTAATGATACGTAATCGCCCTACTCATTGTTTGAATTTGTGGATGATTATACAAAAATTTTATGCGGGTTGAATTTTGCTTCTAGAAATCTTTTAGGTTCGGCCGCGGGAGGCACTTTTATGGAAATCACTTTAGGAGAAGCTACTAAACTCCTAGATAATATTATGGTTAATTATTCTCAATGGCATACAGAAAGACCTAATAAAAAGGTGCATGCGATAGAAGAAATTAATGTTTTGAGTGGAAAGATGGATGAACTTATGAAATTATTTGCTAATAAGAGCGTTTCTTCTGATCCTAATGATATGCCCTTGTCTACTTTGATTGAGAATAATAATGAATATATGGATGTGAATTTTGTTGGTAGGAACAATTTTGGTAACAACGCGTATAGAGGAAATTTCAATCCTAGGCCTTATCCTAGTAATCCCTCTAATAATTATGGTAATTCCTACAACAATTTTTATGGAAATTATAATAAGATGCCCTCTGATTTTGAATATAATATTAAAGAATTTATTTCTTCACTAAAGAATTTTAATGCTATGATTGAAGAAAAATTGCTTAAGATTGATGATTTGGCTAGGAACGTTGATAGAATTGCTCTTGATGTTGATTCCTTGAAACTTAGATCTATTACACCTAAGAAAGATATCAATGAGCCTCTCAAAGCCATGAGAATTTCCATTGACGAGTGCAAAGAAAGAACCGCTAGGATGCGTGCTAAGAAAGATGCCTTTATAAAAGCGTGTTCTTCTAGTTCCTATGAAAATAATGATGAAGATCTAAAAGTTATTGATGTGTCCCCTCTTAAATCTTTGTTTTGCAATATGAATCTTGATAATGATGGGACTGAATATGATCCACCTTTACCTAGAAGGCGTTCTAAGAATTCGGAATTTGTTGATCTTGATGCTAAAGTTGATAAAAGTGGGATTGAAGAAATTAAAACCCTAGATGTTGCTAAACCCAATATATTGGATTTCAAGGAATTTAATTATGAAAATTGCTCTTTAATTGATTGTATTTCCTTGTTGCAATCCGTGCTAAAATCTCCTCACACTTATAGTGAAAATAAAGCGTTTACTAAACATATCGTTGATGCCTTGATGCAATCTTATGAAGAAAAACTTGAATTGAAAGTTTCTATCCCTAGAAAACTTTATGATGAGTGGGAACCAACTATTAAAGTTAAAATTAAAAATTATGAGTTTAATGCTTTGTGTGATTTGGGTGCTAGTGTCTCTACTATTCCCAAAACTTTGTGTGATTTGCTAGATTTCCGTAATTTTGATGATTGCTCTCTAAACTTGCATCTTGCGGATTCCACTATTAAGAAACCTATGGGAAGAATTAATGATGTTCTTATTGTTGCAAATAGGAATTATGTGCCCGTAGATTTTATTGTTCTTGATATAGATTGCAACCCTTCTTGCCCTATTATTCTCGGTAGACCTTTCCTTAGAATGGTTGGTGCAATTATTGATATAAAGGAAGGGAATATTGAATTTCAATTTCCATTAAAAAGGGCATGGAACACTTACCTACAAAAAAAATAAAATTACCATATGAATCGATCATGAGAGCCACTTATGGATTGCCTACCAAAGATGGCAATACCTAGATCTATTCTTGCTCGTTAATCGTTATGCCTAGCTAGGGGCGTTAAACGATAGCGCTTGTTGGGAGGCAACCCAATTTTATTTTTATTCCTTGATTTTTTCTCCTGTTTAGTAATAAATAAATTATTTAGCCTCTGCTTTGGTTGCTTTTTTTGTGTTTAATTAGTGTTTGTGCCAAGTAGAACCGTTGGTAAGACTTGGGGAAAGTCTTGTTGAACTTGCTGTAAAAAACAGAAACTTTAGCACTCACGAGAACTGCTGTCATTTTTATTTGGAAGTGATATTTAGTTAATTCTTTTTGAAGATGATTAATAGATAAATTCCTCACGTCCATAAATTTATTTTAGAATTTTTGGGGTTCCATATCTTGAGCTAGCTACGGATTACTACAGACT
The DNA here is from genome assembly GCF_018294505.1 of Triticum aestivum. NCBI lineage: Eukaryota > Viridiplantae > Streptophyta > Magnoliopsida > Poales > Poaceae > Triticum > Triticum aestivum. The sequence goes on along the minus strand of NC_057800.1, from coordinate 508,551,579 downwards.
GTTCTGTTTTTTGACAGATTCTGGTTTTGTGTGTGTTGTTTGCTTATTTTGATGAATCTATGGCTAGTAAAATAGTTTATAATCCACAGAGAAGTTGTAATACAGTAGGTATAATACCAATATAAATAAAGAATGAGTTCATTACATTAACTTGAAGTGGTCTTTTGTTTTATTTCGCTAACGGAGCTCACGAGTTTTCTACTTTAAGTTTTGTGTTGTGAAGTTTTCAAGTTTTGGGTAAAGATTTGATGGACTATGGAACAAGGAGTGGCAAGAGCCTAAGCTTGGGGATGCCCATGGCACCCCCAAGATAATCTAAGGACACCTAAAAGCCAAAGCTTGGGGATGCCCCGGAAGGCATCCCCTCTTTTTTGTCTACTTCTATCGATAACTTTACTTGGAGCTATATTTTTATTCACCACATGATATGTGTTTTGCTTGGAGCATCTTTTATGATTTTAGTCTTTGCTTGTTAGTTTACCATAATCATCCTTGCTGTACACACCTTTTGAGAGAGCCATACATGATTTGGAATTTGATAGAATACTCTATGTGCTTCACTTATATCTTTTGAGCTTTATAATTTTGCTCTAGTGCTTCACTTATATCTTTTAGAGCACGGTGGTGGATTTGTTTTGTAGAAACTATTGATCTCTCATGCTTCACTTAGATTATTTTGAGAGTCTTAATAGCATGGTAATTTGCTTAAAATCCTAATATGCTTGGTATGCAAGTTTAATAATAAAACTTTCGTATGAGTGTGTTGAATACTAAGAAAAGTTTGATGCTTGATGATTGTTTTGAGATATGGAGGTAATAATATCAAAGTCATGCTAGTTGAGTAGTTGTGAAATTGAGAAATACTTGTGTTGAGGTTTGCAAGTCCCGTAGCATGCACGTATGGTAAACGTTATGCAACAAATTTGAAACATGAGGTGTTATTTGATTGTCTTCCTTATGAGTGGCGGTCAGAGACGAGCGATGGTCTTTTCCTACCAATCTATCCCCCTAGGAGCATGCGCGTAGTGCCGAGGTTTTTGATGACTTGTAGATTTTTGCAATAAGTATGTGAGTTCTTTATGACTAATGTTGAGTCCATGGATTATACGCACTCTCACCCTTCCATCCTTGCTAGCCTCTGCGGTACCGTGCATTGCCCTTTCTCACATTGAGAGTTGGCGCAAACTTCGCCGGTGCATCCAAACCCCGTGATATGATACGCTCTTTCACACATAAACCTCCTTATATCTTCCTCAAAACAGCCACCATACCTACCTATTATGGCATTTCCATAGCCATTCCGAGATATATTTGCCATGCAACTTTCCACCATTCTGTTCATCATGACACATTCATCAGTGTCATATTGCTTAGCATGATCATGTAGTTGATATAGTATTTGTGGCAAAGCCACCGTTCATAATTCTTTCATACATGTCACTCTTGGTTCATTGCATATCCCGGTACACCACCGGAGGCATTCATATAGATTCATCTTTGTTCTAGTATCGAGTTGTAATCATTGAGTTGTAAATAAATAGAAGTGTGATGATCATCATTATTAGAGCATTGTCTGAAGTGAGGAATAAAAAAAAGAGAAAGGCCATAAAAAAGAGAAGGCCCCCCAAAAAAGAAAGTCCATAAAAAAAGAAAAGGCCCCAAAAAATGAGATAAAAAGAGAGAAGGGACAATATTACTATCCTTTTACCACACTTGTGCTTCAAGGTAGCACCATGATCTTCATAGTAGAGAGTCTCTCATGTTATCACTTTCATATACTAGTGGGAATTTTTCATTATAGAACTTGGCTTGTATATTCCAACAATGGGCCTCCTCAAGTGCCCTAGGTCTTCGTGAGCAAGCAAGTTGGATGCACACCCACTAGTTTCTTTTGTTGAGCTTTCATACATTTATAGCTCTAGTGCATTCGTTGCATGGCAATCCCTACTCCTTGCATTAACATCAATCGGTGGGCATCTCCATAGCCCATTGATTAGCCTTGTTGATGTGAGACTTTCTCCTTTTTTGGCTTCTCCACATAACCCCCTCATTATATTCTATTCCACCCATAGTGCTATGTCCATGGCTCGCGCTCATATATTGCGTGAAAGTTTATAGGTTTGATATTACTAAAGTATGAAACATTTGCTTGGCTTGTCATTGGGGTTGTGCATGATGATAGCATTCTTGTGTGACGAAAATGAAACATGACTAAACTATATGATTTTGTAGGGATAAACTTTCTTTGGCCTTGTTATTTTGAGAAGACATAATTGCTTAGTTAGTATGCTTGAAGTATTATCATTTTTATGTCAATATGAACTTTTTTCTTGAATCTTTCGGATCTGAATATTCATACCACAATTAAGAAGAATTACATTAAAATTATGCCAAGTAGCACTCCGCATCAAAAATTCTGTTTTTATCATTTACCTACTCGAGGACGAGCAGGAATTAAGCTTGGGGATGCTTGATACGTCTCCAACGTATCTATAATTTTTGATTGCTCCATGCTATATTATCTACTATTTTGGACTGTATTGGGCTTTATTTTCCACTTTTATACTATTTTTGGGACTAACCTATTAACCGGAGGCCCAACCCAGAATTGCTGTTTTTTTGCCTGTTTTAGGGTTTCGAAGAAAAGGAATATCAAACGGAGTCCAAACGGAATGAAACCATCGGGAATGTGATTTTCTCATTAGATAAGACCCAGGAGACTTGGACCCTCCATCAAGAAAGCCACGAGGCAGTCACGAGGGTGGAGGGCGCCCCCTAGGGCGCGCCCCCTTCCTCGTGGGCCCCTCGAAGCTCCACCGACGTACTTCTTCCTCCTATATATATCCATGTACCCCCAAACGATCAGAATAGGAGTCAAAAAACAAATTCCACCGCCGCAACTTTCCGTATCCACGAGATCCCATCTTGGGGCCTATTCTGGAGCTCCACCGGAGGAGGCATCGATCACGGAGGGTGACGGTGTCCTGGACTAGGGGGTACTCACCACGTCGTATCCCGATCTATTAGATTGGGCCGAGGCCCCCCATGGCCGTATACTCATGGGCCAGTTCGGACAGCTGCCGCATACAAGGAAGATTCCACAAAGACTTGGCGATCAAGACAAGGACTTCTCCCCACCGGGTATTCGGCTAGGACTCTTGTTTACCTAGGTCTCTGGTGCATTATATAAACCAGGGCCAGGCTAGTCGAAAGAAGAGACACCATACAGAACAACAATCATACCATAGGCTAGCTTCTAGGGTTTAGCCTCCTTGATCTCGTGGTAGATCTACTCTTGTACTACCCATATCATCAATATTAATCAAGCAGGACGTAGGGTTTTACCTCCATCAAGAGGGCCCGAACCTGGGTAGAACATCGTGTTCCTTGCCTCCTATTACCATCCGGCCTAGACACACAGTTCGGGACCCCCTACCCGAGATCCGCCGGTTTTGACACCGACATTGGTGCTTTTATTGAGAGTTCCTTCTGTGTGATCGACAAAAGGATCGATGGCTCGCCTGCAGATCAACTACGACTTCGGCGTCTTCGTCACCAGTTCGACTGGTCACCTTGGTTCGACCAAGAATTGCGCCCTGTGTTCGGATCACCATGTTCGGACGAGGGCCTTCATCAAACATCAACTCCGATCTCTATCAAGGTCACGGAGGAATTATCTATGGAGCTCGGGGGCTCAACGTCAACATTGCCCTCAAGCGACCGTGCTGTTTTTTTGGATAGCGAACTCGTATCTGCCGCCACCACCTCCTTGAGTATCGCTTTGACGATCGCTTTGGTGGAATTGTGCGGAATTGGGTCTATAACAACCCTGGAAAATTTCGTCGAGTTCCGATGGAAGAATCTCTGTCAAATCTGGATGGGAATTTGGATGAGTTTAGGTCGTGGTGTCCAGCTTCTAGCTCGGACGTCCTTTGGAAGATCCAACCATTGATCGTCTGCGGAATTCCTATATCTACCACCTCTCAAAATTTCAGCTCGATCCGACTGTCCAAACTCCGGGAACCTTCCGATTAGTGCATCACTTTTCGGATCTATTTTCTACGCGAAAACGAATCCGACCCGAGTTCATCTTATTTATGAACGGGATTTCGGACATCCCTTTTGAAGGAAGTTTTGTATGGGGTATTGTGTTTTGTTCCTGAACACACCCCACTAACTTTAAGATCTTTTGAACATGATCTTCAACATCGGCTGGTGTCAAACCAGTCTGGTAATATTACTCCACGGCTGCCGACCTGCACTAGACACGTCGTCACTTTAGCCGAGCTCAACTTCTTCAGATCATCATCTCGGCAAGCCGAACAAGAGTCCGGCATCGCGAAGGATAAATCATCATCAACATCGCCGCCCCACGGATTACACGGAGCGAGCATACCGGCAGCGCCGCACGGTCGCTTCATCAAGCCGGCATCGACCAAGTCACGACCTGCATCGATAGGGCCACACTATTGCTTCTTCAAGCTGGTGTCCATCACGTCGACCTACTTCGACTCATCGGCTGACGTCGAGGCTTCGACATCTCGGCTGGACCGGGGGCTTCGCCATCTCTTCATCAACCTACTCCGGACGCTTCGGCGTCACTAGCCGACCAGCTCCGTCACGTTAGCTGGGCCGAGGGCTTTGCCTCGGCGAGTCAACCTTTACCAGCATTGTCATGCCGTCGTTTTATCACCCATCAGGCAATGGGTGTGCGGAGCGAGTCCCAATTTTGGGAATCACCTTCCTTCGGATTGCTACAACAAATAAACCGGGTTTATCAAATGGTGACCGCATTAACGACGGTCGCGTGGTGGTTCGATCAGTTTCCGTACATAGTCCGGCGAACGCCGCATCCGGGGCTCGGACCGACCTGTGAATTCAGGCTTTGCCACGCCTTTACCGCATCACGCCGACGCCCTGCGTGGACATTGACTTCGGCGCTAGGCCATATTTCTTTTATTATTCACTTTGCATAAATTATTTATTATGCAACAATTTTTTTTAATTATCATCATTACTATTATCTCCCGTTTGCACTATTTTTGTGCACAGGAAAATGATCCGGGGACTTCGGCGTCACTCTGCCGGTCTGCATCGACCGTGCTATGTCACCACTTCGGCGTGTCGAGCTCTCCGCTCCGCCACCTCGGGACCGGCTTGGGGGATGGAACCTTGCCCCGCATCGAGCTCGGACCGCATCATCAATACCGAACATATTAACCAGCTAAGTCCCTTTCATGCTCAAAGCTTTAATTTCTAACTTGTGTTCGGCTCGACCAAGAATTATACTTTTTTGGAAAAAAGTTGCTTGTAAAAAATTTCCTTGTCCAAACTTTGTTTGTGACGCATAAATTCAAATACCCCGTTTACTTGGGGGCTTCCTTTATGAAGCTTTTCCTCTTGCATATGATTATACTTGTACGACTTCGTTCCTTGTTCGTGTATTACGCCACAATATGCACCATATTGACTTAAGCGATTTGCAAGCTGGGTTGCCTCGCTCCTGTGTTTACCCCTACGTTCCCGATTGTTCGGCTAGGGAGTAAAAGGAGCACCTCTGCGATTGTCACGATCGGGTCACCCGAGCCGGACCTCAGACTGGGTGAAGCCGAAAGCTAGCGCTCTTATTGTTTTCAATGATGGTCGGCACACAACGGAACTCATGAGTACAAAAATTCTATTGCACAAGTCTCATAATAACAATGAGCACCGAAGAAAGGTATCGGTGGGGGTACTATTTTCTTCGAAGATGCTTCTTACACTTTGCAGTAATATAGCATAAGTTCCCTGAGCGCGCTTTGTCTATTACAGCCTTATGGCCTGATTGCCTGGTTATTGGAAACACCATCGATATTCTCGACAGATGGAGTACATAACACTTTTCGGTCCTTGACCGAAGAGGGAGAAGCCGACGGTTGGTTAAGACGCGTTTAAAGTTCGGTTGAACATAGATATGATATAAGTACTTCGGTACGTGGAATCATTCTTTTACTCAAGTCACTTGGGGGCTCTTAAGTTTATTTGAGCCGTTTTATAATAAGTGTTCTTCTTCTTAGTCGTTGCAAAGTTTTATTTATCACTCCTTTTTTCGACGCGAGTGTGCGGCCACTAGCCGGGGAGCCTAATTTCTCTCTCAAAGCCGCTAGAGTTTAGTTTGCTAAACTGGCCTAATGATAAGTACTCCGCCCTCGGGATAGGAGGTTGAAGCCGTAGGCTGACCCGCTCAAAGTCTTGAGATAGGATGTATCATGTTAAAGCACGATAGAAGCACTTCTTTTTTCTAAGACCAATTTTCGGATTGGCACCGAACACTTGATCTTGTTTGGACGTCATGTTTTTACTGCGTTTCTTGGTTTTCCATGATTTTTGGCACTTTTAAACTATTTGTTCTTTTCCAGCATTAGTCTCGCAGTGCAACGCCGGACACCTTTAGGGATTCGGCAAAAACATTCTCAGATATTGCTATATATGCATCGGTTTCGAATTGTGTGTCTTCGGCCAATAGTTGGGTTGCCCGGCTCCTGCACTTGCTTCCTATGTTCTGTTTTGTTCGGCTAGGCGTGCAAAGGGAGAACCACTACGATTGTGCTTCCAACTCACATGGTTAAGCACCTCAGTGGAGAAAGCCGAAAACTGACTGTCACAATAAGCGTAAACTGGTCAGCGATCCGACGACTATGTTAAATGACGGGCCGTTCATAACATTGGCCGAAGTGTTTATGGCTTGACCCCGACTGTCGCCAAACACTACCGGGGGCTATTAACTGGCCTCCCAAATTAAATCCTCGATATTTTGCTCTTACATTAGAGCTGAGGTTTAATGATCATGCTTAGCATGACAACCCAAAGAAAGGAACCGATAGCGGGACTATTTTCTTTGGAAGACATTTCTTCTGTTAAACAGTAATATAACTCTCTGTGTACCTTTGTTTATAAAACTGTATGGCCAGATTGCCTTGTTTGTTGTAAATCTTTGCCCTCATAAAGGTTTTATAAAGTAGGACAAACACTCCTCGGCTATTGGCCGAGGAGGTGGAAGCCGATGGTCGGTTAACAAAGTTTTGTACAATACGGATCTGAGCATTAATGACGTAAAGTACTTGGATACATAGAGTCATTACACATAATTTGTGATTTTACTATGGATATTGATCCTTAATTCGGCCACTCGTGCCGCATTAAGGCTCGGGGGCTACTGGGCTTCGGGTTTATTATTTACAAATATTAAAGGGGCACATCGATCCCCTGATCTAGTGTTGCCACCCGACCAGTGTCTCGGGGGCTACTGCATTGCTTGTCCAATGCAGAAAATTTTATGTGCAATATAGTTTCCGAGGAGATTTTGATCCTCAGGTTGGTCGGCCGCACCCAACCTGAGTCTTGAGGACTGAGCATGCCGCTTTTAGTGTCCCGAAGTATTCTGCCGAGCTTGGACTTGATCCTCAGGCCGATTTTGCAAATCAACCTGAGTCTCGGCGGCTACTAGGATCAGCGGTCTTACGTCATCCTTCAGGGGCATCTCGGGTTTTAGACTGATACACATCTTGAGGGCTACTGGCTATATATCTCGGCAGAGAATAAATTGCACAAACAAAAAATATTCACAAAAATCGGCCCACATTCGGGGTGGTGCACCACCTCGGAAGCAGTCCGGCATAAAGCTCGGGCGCTAGTGGCTGGCTCCATAGAGGGCATTTCCGGTGTTAAGCTCGGCTAAACTCCTTCAAACTTTTTTGAACCAAGGTGATATGACACCTCGGATATAGTCCGGCGTTGGAGCTCGGATACATAGTCCGGCGTTGGAGCTCGGATACATTCTGGCGTTAGAGCTGGGAAGCGGTCCAGCATTGGTGCTCGGCTGCAAAAGATACCTCGAATACAGTCCGGCATTAGAGCTCGGATGCAAGAGGACATTGCCTCCCGGGAACAACTTGAAACCCGAGGTGTGGCATAAAAATAATAAGGCATTGATAAAGGATGGAAACTTAAAGGGGCTCCTCGGATACCCGGCGTATAAACTCGTCGAATGCACGGTGGGCTCACTCCTCTTGGAAGGAGGTCCCCCGCCGGACTCTGGAACCTTTGAAGGTTCCGGAGCGGTGTCCGGCCTAGAGCCGGACTTGGAGCCCTGGGGGGTTTCATCCCCTTTACTCCTGGAGTCCGGGAGGTCGCCTTGCGGCACCTCCAGGACCTCCTCCTCCCGGCTTGGAACCTGTTGGGACAACACTTTGGTGTCGTCCATAGGCCGGGGGGAGGAAGCCGTCGGTAGCGAGTTCACATCCGACGAGTCCAGTGAGCCGCTCGACGACGCGTCGAGCCAGTCTTTGGGTGGGCTGCATAAACATATTCGACATAAGGGAAAGCTGTGCAATAAACGAATACTATGAATTACTCTGGTATCCGGATACTTACGATTTTGCCAGGGGCTTGGCCTTGGGCAGCCACTCCTCTCCGCTGTCGTCGGCGTCGGTGGAGTAGTCCGGAGGAAGGGTTTTCCCTTCTTGGACCCTCCGGCCTCCCGAGAGAGGGCGACCTTCCTTTTCTTCTCTCCTCCCGCTGGAGGGGGAGAGGTCTCTTCTTCTTCCTCCTCGTCTTCACGGGAGGAATGCGCCTCGGAACCGTCGGATGACGAATCCGACACCTCCTAGCGCCGGGCACTCTTTCGAGTCCCCGTGGCCTTTTCCACGGCCTTCTTCTCCGGCACCACATAGGGTGCCGGAACCAGCAGCTTCGCCAAGCGAGCGTCCGCTGGGCCTTCAGGCAAAGGAGCCGGACAGTTGATCTGTTCGGACATCACCTGCCAATCCTATCAAAGGTAAGGGAGCTTAGATCCCGCATGGAGTCAAACTATGAAAAACTGATACCCTCTAAAAGGAAAAAACAGCTTACCGCGAGAGCGTGACGCTGCGCACTGAATCCGCGATCCTCGGTAGCTGATGCGGGAGCCTCAGCGCCCTTGAAAAGCACCTTCCAGGCATCTTCGTACGTCGTGTTGAAGAGCCTGCTCAGAGTTTGGTGCCGCGCCGGGTCGAACTCCCACAGGTTGAAAGCCCGTTGTTGACACGGGAGGATCAAGTAGATGAGCATAACCTGGACTACGTTGACAAGTTTGAGATTCTTGTCCACCAGGGTTTGGACGCATGTTTGGAGTCCAGTCAGCTCTCCTTTTTTACCCCACAACAGGCGCGTCTCCTTCCAGGAGGTGAGCCGCGTAGGGGGTCCGGATCGAAACTCGGGGGGTGCGACCCATTTGGCGTCGCGCGGCTCGGTGATGTAAAACCATCCCGATTGCCACCCCTTCAGGGTCTCCACAAAGGAGCCCTCGAGCCATAGGACGTTGGCCATCTTGCCACCATGGCGCCTCCACACTCCGCTTGGTTGCCGCGCACCACCTTCGGCTTGACATTGAAAGTCTTGAGCCATAGGCCGAAATGGGGGCGGATGCGGAGGAAAGCCTCACACACGACGATAAACGCCGAGATGTTGAGGACAAAGTTTGGGGAGGAAATCCAGGCCGTAGTAGAACATGAGCCCCCGGACAAATGGGTGGAGAGGGAAGCCCAGTTCGCGGAGGAAATGGGGGGGGGGGAACACCACCCTCTCATGGGGCCTAGGGGTGGGGATGAGCTGCCCCTTTTCGGGGAGCTGGTACGCGATGTCGTTAGACAGGTATCCGGCCTTCCTCAGCTTTTTGATGTGTCCCTCTGTGACGGAGGAGACCATCCACTTGCCTCCCGCTCCGGACATGGCTGGAGAAGGTTGAGGTGGGGAGTGCGGACTTGGGCGCTGGAGCTCGAGTGCGCAAGAATGGATAAGCGAAGGAGGAAGAAGGCGTAGGTGAAAAGGTGGATCCTTATCCCCATATATGGGTGGACGTAACTACGTGTCCCCACCAGCTTGGTAAAACTCGCTTATCTCCAAGCGTCGTAATCAATGTCGCAGTTGGGTTACCCACGCCCGTATTGATGAGAATCCTGGAATAAGGGGACACGATCTCTGCTTTAGCAAGACGTGCCAAGGAAACCGCCTCGCATGACGCGCTGAGGTGGGATAATGAAACGACTCGGATAAAGGCTTGGCCGTGGTGTGTCACGCTACGGAATACGTCAGCAGATTAGATTTGTGTAAATATTATTCTCTCTATGGCAATATGTGGAAACTTATTTTGCAGAGCCGGACACTATCTTTGTGTTCAAAATCTTCTATGAAGTACTTGGAGGAGGAACCCACCTTGCAATGCCGAAGACAATCTGCGCGCCGGACTCGTCGTCATTGAAGCCTGGTTCAGGGGTTACTGAGGGAGTCCTGGATTAGGGGGTGTCTGGATGGCCAGACTATACCTTCAGCCGGACTCCTGGACTATGAAGATACAAGATTGAATACTTCGTCCCGTGTCCGGGAGGGACTTTCCTTGGCGTGGAAGGCAAGCTTGGCGATATGGATATGCAGATCTCCTACCATTGTAACTGTCTCTATGTAACCCTAACCCTATCTGGTGTCTATATAAACCGGAGGGTTTTAGTCCGTAGGACAACATACACAACAACAATCATACCATAGGCTAGCTTCTAGGGTTTAGCCTCTCTGATCTCGTGGTAGATCTACTCTTGTACTACCCATATCATCAATATTAATCAAGCAGGACGTAGGGATTTACCTCCATCAAGAGGGCCCGAACCTGGGTAAAACTTCGTGTCCCTTGCCTCCTGTTACCATCCGGCCTAGACGCACAGTTCGGGACCCCCTACCCGAGATCCGCCGATTTTGACACCGACAGGCGCCAATCATGGAGTTCACCTGCGCGGATATATTTCAGCACTCGCCCTTCGGCGACATAATGAACTCATTAAGGTCTCTCTCCCTGTCAGGAGAGTCCTGGCCGAACTATGTTCGGCAGGATTGGGACGCGGATGACGAAGAAATTCGCCGCCCACCCACCACCCACTTAGTAGCCACTGTCGACAATTTGACCGACATGCTCGACTTCGACTCTGAAGACATCGACGGTATGGACGACGATGCAGGAGACAAACAAGAACCACTGCCCACAGGGCACTGGGCAGCCACCTCATCATATGATATATATATATGGTGGACACACCCAAAGAAGGCAATGGCGACGGGACAACGGAGGATGACCCCTCCAAGAAACAACCCAAGCGCCGACATCAGCGGCGCCGCTCTACGTCTCGCCAAAGCAAAAGCGGTGACACCGGCACAGGAGATAATAGCACTCCGGATAGTGACGAAGACGACAACAATCCCCTCCAGCAAGATTTAGAGTAGGAGGATGGAGAAGCCGGCCCTCTCGAGAGAGCGGCAGATGGAGAGGCGAAGGATGATAATCACATTATTCCCTCCGAAGATGAGGCAAGCCTCGACGATGAATTTGTCGTACCTGAGGATCCCGTCGAGCAAGAGCGCTTCAAGCGCCGGCTTATAGCCATGGCAAATAGCCTTAAGAAAAAGCAGCAGCAGCTTCAAGCTGATCAAGATTTGCTAGCTGACAGATGGACTGATGTCCTTGCGGCCGAGGAATATGAACTCGAACGCCCCTCCAAGAGTTACCCAAAGCGCAGGTTGCTAACCCGACTGGGGGAGGAAGCATTAAAACCTACATCTCCAGTGTATGACGCGGCTGATCGGCCACCTCACGGCCGCGACAGAGAGGCATTTCAGCCAAAAGCTCAGCCCGCACCCTGACGCCACTCAAATAAAAATGTCAAGGCACGGGGAAACACGCTAGACCTGCGAGACGTATTGGAGGACAAAGCAAAACACGCAAGATTGATCTACGGATCACGAGGGCGCGCCACCACGCGGGACGATAACCGTCATGCCGGATACAGTAAAAGTAAATCCGGCCGGGCCGAACACAGCGGACAAGACTCATTTGAGCTGCGTCGTGACATAGCCCAGTACAGAGGCACCGCACACCCCCTATGCTTCACAGATGAAGTAATGGATCATCAAATCCCAAAGGGTTTCAAACCCGTAAATATAGAATCATACGACGGCACAACAGATCCTGCGGTATGGATCTAGGACTTCCTCCTGCACATCCACATGGCCCGCGGTGACGATCTACACGCCATCAAATACCTCCCACTTAAACTGAAAGGACCAGCTCGGCATTGGCTCAACAGCCTACCAGCAGAATCCATTGGCTGTTGGGAAGATCTGGAAGCCGCATTCCTTGACAACTTCCAGGGCACTTATGTGCGACCACCAGATGCCGATGACTTGAGCCACATAATTCAGCAGCCAGAGGAATCGGCCAGGCAATTCTGGACACGGTTCCTGACAAAGAAAAATCAAATCGTTGACTGTCCGGATGCAGAGGCCCTAGTAGCTTTCAAGCACAACATCCGCGACGAGTGGCTCGCCCGGCACCTTGGCCAGGAAAAGCCGAAATCCATGGCAGCCCTCACAACACTCATGACCCGCTTTTGCGTAGGAGAAGACAGCTGGCTGGCTCGCAGCAATAACATATCAAAGAACCACCGTACTTCAGATACCAAGGATAGCAATGGCAGGTCCGTCGCAACAAACATAAGCGCCGCGTCAATAGCGACAATACCAAAGATACGACAGTCAATGCCGGATTTAGAGGCTCTAAACCTGGTCAGCGGAAAAAGCCATTCAAAAGAAGCACTCCGAGCCCGTCCAGTTCGGACCGCATACTCGATCGCTCATGCCAAATACATGGCACCCCTGACAAGCCAGCCAACCACACCAACAGGGAATGTTGGGTGTTCAAGCAGGCCGGCAAGTTAAACACCGAAAACAAAGACAAGGGGCTACATAGCGATGATGAGGAAGAGCCCCGGCAGCCGAACACTGGAGGACAGAAGAGGTTCCCCCCACAAGAGCGGACGGTGAACATGATATACTAAACCCACATGCCCAAGAGGGAGCGGAAGCGTGCGTTAAGGGACGTATATGCGTTGGAGCCAGTCGCCCCAAAGTTCAACCCATGGTCCTCCTGTCCGATCACCATCGATCATAGGGACCACCCCACTAGTATCCGTCATGGTGGATTCCCCGCACTGGTCCTAGACCCAATCATCGACGGATTTCACCTCACTCGAGTCCATATGGACGGTGGCAGCAGCCTGAACCTGCTTTATCAGGACACAGTGCGCAAAATGGGTATAGACCCCTCAAGGATCAAACCCACAAGAACGACCTTTAAAGGCGTCATACCAGGTGTAGAGGCCCATTGCACATGCTCAGTCACACTGGAAGTGGTCTTCGGATCCCCGGATAACTTCCGAAGTGAGGAGTTAATCTTCGATATAGTCCCGTTCCGCAGTGTCTATCATGCACTGTTCAGGCGAACCGCATTCGCGAGATTCAACGCAGTACCGCACTATGCATATCTCAAGTTCAAGATGCCAGGACCTCAGGGGGTCATCACAGTCAATGGAAACACAGAGCGCTCTCTCCGCACGGAGGAGCACACTGCGGCCCTCGCAGCAGAAGCGCAAAGCAGCATCTTAAGGCAATCCACCAGTTCGGCGATTAAAGACTCGGACACCTTCAAGTGCGCCCGGAGTAATCGGCAAGAAGACCGCCTGGCACGTTCCAAGCTCGCATAGCTATGCGGCCCCCACCCTAGTACCAGCCAAACGGCGAAATCCGTGCCACGCGTACATAATTACGCATTGAAAATACCATGGGCACAGGTGGGGAGGGAGGCACGACTACGGCACGCCCCAAGACGCAGCTCAACCGCACTAGGGGCTTCCCGCTCTGTTAGTTTTCTCTCTTTCAGGACTTTAATCTCTGGAAACCCCGTCCGGCAGTACGATTGTCGGACACACGATGCAACAACCAAGGAGGCAAAAAGCCACGTCGCACCATGGAACTCCCAGGTGGTCTCCGATAACGAGTGAAATACTTGCTTTAAATACCATTCCTCAGCTTGCCCTTGGAGGGGACATGTCAAATAGTCCTACTTTTTTGCTTATCGCACTACTTGTATCATTCTGCTTCGACGCACCTTATTGAATAAACAGTGCATAGCGCTAGACTATTATCGCTATATATGTTCATTCATGACATTCAGCACCCGTACACTCTGGTACGGCCAATACGCCAGGGGCTTAAGCATACACCATAATACAGCGTGAGAAGTCTTAACACTTTCGACAGTGCAGCACCCCAAACTTATAACATTATATGCATCAGCTCCGAATCATGTCTTGGGTCAATAGTTGGGTTTGCCCGGCTCCCATGTTTTGGTACCTTACGTTCCGCTATATCGGCTAAGATAGCACTGGGAGAACTACTGCGATTGTGCCCCGGTTCAGCTAGGCTAAGCACCTCAGTAGAGAAAGCTAAAACTGACTGTCATGATAAGGCGAGAGCTGGTCGCTGTTCGAGAGGTCTCGAGTCCCTAAAGACTTATGCAGCTTAGAGCGACGAGTCGGCTTTGTCCGGCTTAAGGCGTGTATCGCGCCCCGAATTCGGCCTTCCGAATCTAGGGGCTTCGCCAAAATTTAAAATTGTAGAATTCTATGCTTAAGTGAGAGTGATAAAGCATTATAGTCCAGTTGCCTTGTTCGTTGTGCTGAGCACCTCCCTCGAAGGACCCAACAAAGGGAAAAAGAGTGCTCAGGTTTTGTCACAGCCCTAGAATTTTCTTACCATTAGTTGCCTTAATGCATCCATGCATCATGTTTATTTTTCAATTAAAGTTGAAATGGGGATGACAAACCCTAGCACCAAAATTAAATCAAATAGGTTCAACTTTAAAACATTTTCAAGAACCCAAAATGCTCTTTAGAAAAGTTCATCATCTTTGGATTGGTCTTGAACCTCTGCCAAAAATATTGCACATTTTTCTAGGTCCATTGGGGTCACTGAATTAAATCATATAGTATTTGCATTTGGGCATTTAAATCCTATAAAATATATTAAATGCCCAAATAATCACAAACTGAAATGTTTACTGTTGGAAATATTACAAACAGTGGCCACAGTCAGTTGCATGATTTTTGGAAATGCTCTGGCATTTTAATAAAGCCAAACATAATTACAGAAAATAGAAACATAGAAATAAAAGAGAGAGAGAGTTACCTGGCTTACCTATCGCAGCCCAGCTGGCCAGCCCACCTGGCGGCCCAGCCCACCACCTCCACCTCCCCTGCCAGTTGTCTTCCTTCTCTCACCAGAAGGCAGAGGGGAAGCAACACACGGCGCTCGCACGCGCCGGCACGCAGCTGCCTGCCTGGCCCTCCCTCGCCAGCGCAACAACGCAGGCACACTCCGCGTGGCCTCCTGGATCCTGCTGACCCCCCCTCATTCACTTTCCCCCTCGCCTCCCTCTTGTTCCTCCTCATGACCGAGCCGGCCATGAGCGCATCGCTGCCGTTTCTGTAGCCACCGCTGTCCCCGCGCCCCTTCTCCCTCTCTAGAAGCTCCTCCATGACCTGCTCGTCGTCTCTGCCGGGCCACGCTTCACGAGACGCGCCGCAACACCGACTACGCCGTCGTCCTCGTCCTCTGCATCCGACCACCGCCGTCGTTGATTCGCCAGCCACAGGACATCCCCGAGCAAGCCGAGCCCCTCTTCATGCTCACCGTGAGCTCCTGTCCCGAACCCTCCCCTCTCTTTGCCTCGTTTGCACGCCGTAGCCACCGCGTCGCTTGCACCCGAACGCGCCGCCGCCTGCGCTCGCCGCCGACGCGCCTCCGGCGACCATTTGGTCAACCAGGCGTGTCCATCGCCCTCGCCGCATCGCGCACGCTCACACCAGCACTTCAGCTCTCCCGCACGCACGCCGTAGCTACCGCTCGCGCCTCACTCAGGCTCCGGCCGCCGCGGCTGAGCTCCTCGCTGACGCCTCCGGCCACCCCAAGCCCGGCTAGCACCACCGCCTGATGCGCGCTGGTCTGGGCTCTCGAACGAGCCCAACCACGGTGCCAACAAGGCACCGTAGCGCCGTTTCCGCCAACGCCCGAGGTCCGGCAGCCGCTGAGCTCGACGCCGGCGAGGATTATGGCCACCCCAGCTCGCCCTGTTTGCTCTGTTGGATGCGCACGGACCCGGGCTTCGCGTAGGTAGTCCCCGCCGCTGTTTCGGTCGTCGGAGGAGTGATCCCGGGCTCGTCCGCCGTCTCGGCTCGTCGCCGGCGACGTAACTCTGACTAACCACCGGATTAACACTAACCTAGTCGACCACTGGGTCAATGACTTGTGGGCCCGGCCCTGCTAACTAACTTAGATTAGTGTTAACTCAATCTAGTTAGTTTAGTTTAGTTACTGACACATGGGGCCCACTGGTTAGTTTGACCTGGACCGCCCCGTTGACCAGCTGACGTCACGGTGACGTAGTGCTGACGCAGTAAAGGAATTTCTGGATTTAAAATAATACAGGAAATTCCAGAAAACAATTTAAACTTCTAAAAATCATAGAAATTCAACCGTAACTCCAAATGAAATAATTTATATATGAAAAATGATTAGAAAAATCCAATCTATCCATCTATACTTGTTTCATGCATGTTTAAAGAACTTAATCTTGCTGTTTAGATCAAAACATGATAATGCACCTTATAAGTTCTTAGTTTGAATTTGAATTTGAACCTTTGGTTCAAATCAACCCAAACCCTTCTGTTCTTAGCTGCATTAGCTCAAATCACAGCATATTGACATGTCATGATCATGCATCATATTGTGCATTGCATTAATTGTGTTCCTTTTGTGTTTGCCGGTGGTTGTTCCCCCTCGGTAGACGTATGTTCCGATGATGAGTTTGATGACACCGATGAAGAGCTTTATCATCTTCAGAAGTGCCAGGCAAGCAAAACCCCCTTATTCATTCCGATATAATCCCACTCTCTCGCTCCTTCTCTCTTTTTCTGCATCAGGACAACAATGATTCAACTGTTACATGTTGCGGTAGCTGAACCCCTTTCCTCTGCATGACCTATCATTGCCACAGTAAATAGATGAAACCCACTAGCATGAGTAGGGGTTGTTTGAGCCCTGATGTGCCTACTCATTCATGCTTGTTTGTCATGCCTGCTACTGCTTAGAGTTGAGTCAGGTCTGATTCATCGGGGATGAATTAGAATGGTGACGAGCATGTCCTACTGTGTGTGAGCTAAGTGTGTGAACACAATTTGGTAAAGGTAGCAGTGAGAGGCCATGTAGGAGTACATGGTGGGTTGTCTCATTGCAGCCGTCCTCAGGAACTGAGTTCTGTGTTTGTGATCCATGAATAGTTACTACCACACATTGGGTTCCGGTAACTCGACCCCTCTCAACTTATTAATCAACTCGACCTCTATCCAGGAGTCGCAACTAGTTTCTAGTGTTTGTAGGTAGTGTTAGTAGTCTACCAAGTGGCACCCAGTACCGGTGGGCTTGGGACAGACTAGGCACAGTGGCACGGTGTACCAAGTGGCACCCGGATGGTGAGCTTGGGAACCCTGCACACATCGTTTGGGGCCGTGAGCGACACCCCGGCCGGATCTCCTTGCGGATGGAACCCGAATAGGCGATAAACCTGGACTAGAGACTTGTTGGTTAGTCAGGTCATGGACGACTCCCTCGCCCGG
The DNA here is from genome assembly GCF_018294505.1 of Triticum aestivum. NCBI lineage: Eukaryota > Viridiplantae > Streptophyta > Magnoliopsida > Poales > Poaceae > Triticum > Triticum aestivum. The sequence continues at coordinate 508,534,009 of NC_057800.1, read as the reverse complement.
CTTCCGCTTGAAGGTTGCCGAGGTACATGACATGTACAGGGCGATAAGTGGCGAGAGCGTGTGTGAAGAAATAAACCCCTGCAGGGTTATCAATATCTATTCGAATAGCCGGATTCCTCGGATATGGAAACTTGGACCCCTTGCATAGTTCATAGACAAGTGAAAGTGGATACTCTAAAACTCGCAAGATAAGCGTGAGTGCTATGGATGGCATTCTTGCAGGAAGACGGGAGTGGATCCATAGTGGTGTATTGGTATGGTGAATTTGTGGACTCGTGTGCGCCACCTCACAAGAGTTACTTGTAGTCGTAGTTCAGGTTAGCCACTGAGTCAAAGCTGGCTTGCTGCAGTTAAACACCACCACCCCTTTGTTGATACCGATGCATATGTAGTTAGTTCTGATGTAAGTCTTGCTGGGTACATTTGTACTCACGTCTGCTTATTTTATATTTTGCAGAGAGACTTCAGTCTCGCTAGTAGTTCCACGTGGACTTCGATGTTTAGCTTGATACCTCAGCTACAATCTTGTGCCCTCGGCAGGGTCTGGTAGATAGTCAGGCTTCTCAGCCTTTTTCATTTGTAGTTGTCTGTACTCAGACAAGTTAAGCTTCCGCATGTGCTTGTTGCTTGTATGCTCTATATGTTGGGTCATGAGACCCATGTTTGTAATATCTCTCTCCTTAGAGCCTAATGAATAAATACTTGAGTCGTAGAGTTATGTTGTGATGCCATGTTGTATTTACACATGTCGAGCATATTGTGTGTATGATTGAAATGCTTGGTATGTGTGGGATCCAACAACCTAGTTGTTTATCCTTGGTAGCCTCTCTTATGGGGAAATGTAGTCTTGTGCTTCCATGAGCCATAGTAGTCCGCTACAGCCCGGTTCATCGGAGTCCTGCTAGCCCAACACTACTGCTCAGGACATTTGACTGGCCGGCATGTGTTTCACTTCGTTCCTATGTCTGTCCCTTCGGGGAAATGTCACGCGGCGACATCCGGAGTCCTGCCTAGCCTGCTACAGCCCGGTTCACCGGAGTCCTGTTAGCCCAGTGCTACAGCCCGGATTCATACGCTGCTGACCGACATGCTCGATGTCGATTCATGTATGCTTGTCCCCGTAAGTTAGTGCCACTTTGGGTTCATGACTAGTCATGTCGGCCTGGGTTCTATGTCATATGGATGCTAGTGACACTATCATATACGTGAGCCAAAAGGCGCAAACGGTCCCATACCATGGTAAGGCGACACCCGTGGGAATACCGTGTGTGAGGCCGCAAAGTGATATGAGGTGTTACCGGCTAGATCGATATGACTTGGAATAGGGGTCCTGACAGGTTTATCCCGAACACCCCAGCACTCGTGGCATGGGGGAAGAAGCCGACGACTGGCCATCTCTCAGCTTTGATAAACAACCGCACAGAAGGTAATATTTTAAATTCAAACAAGCGTCGAATAGCGCATATGAACAAGTTTTCATAATACAGGATCACACGAGCAAGTTCATTCAAAAATTACATCCTTCGCACACACGTACACCACAAGACGGGCACCCTTCAGGACACCCTCATAATACATCTCGGGGTGGTGATGCTCCTTGCCCTGCGGTGGCCCCTCCTTCACCAGCTTCTCAGCGTCCATCTTGGCCCAGTGCACCTTTGCACGGGCAAAAGCCCGATGGTCACCTTCGATACAGACGGACCGCTTGATGACTTCCATCTGTGGGCAGGCATCCACAAGCCGCCTCACCAGGCCGAAGTAGCTATTGGGAAGGGAGTCGCCAGGCCACATCCGAACTATAAAGCCCTTCATGGCCTGTTCGGCCGCCTTGTGCAGCTCGCCCAATTGCTTCAGCTGGTCGCTCATAGGCATCGGGTGTTCGGTCCTAGTATACTGAGACCAGAACAACTTCTCCATCGAGCTTCCCTCCTCGGCCTGGTAATATTTCGCGGCATCCGACACGCTGCGGGGCAAATCTGCGAATGCTCCTGGAGAGCTCCGGACTCGGGTAAGTAACAAGTAATTTACTTTCACATGCTTGCTTTGCATATTGAATGCCTTACCCGCCGCTATCTTCCTCATCGCCTCAATCTCCTGGAGAGAATTTTGGGCTTCGGCCTTGGCATGCTTTGTGCTCTCGAGGGCCGTGGCAAGCTCGGACTCTCGCGTCTTCGAGTCAAGCTCCAAAGCCTCGTGCTTCTTCACAAGAGTCTGGAGCTCTTGCTGCACCTCACCCACTCGTGACTCTTGTTTCTCCTGCTTAGTGCACTCCTTGGCCGCTTTGTTTTCGGCCTCGGACAACGGTTGCTTCAGGGTTGCCGCTTCGGTCGTGGCCCCTGGAACATTCATGATGATCCTGTCAATTCGCAACCACATTTTCTTTCTTTCTATAGACAAGGTATTACTTACCTTTGTTCTCCTCGAGCTTCCTCTTAGCAAGGCCGAGCTCTTTCTCGGACCGCTGGCACATTCATGATGATCCTGTCAGAGCGGCGACCTCCGCAGTCAGTGCGGCAGAGGTCAGCAGCGAAGCCTGCATACGCATACAGGCATACTTATATTAGTCTCCTGCAGATATTATTTGATCCTCTATTTGGCTTTTCTTTGTGAACACCAAACAGAGCATCAGGGACTACTGCCTATGCGGTAATATTTTTCCTACATTTTAAATACTTACCTCAAAGCTTGTTAGAAGGCTGGTACAGGCTTCAGTTAGTCTGCTCTTGGCGGACTGAACCTTCTTGATCACCGCACTCATAATAGTGCGGTGCTCTTCGTCGATAGAAGCGCCGTTAAGCGCTCCCAGCAGTTCGTCCGGCGCCTCTGGATGGACAGAGCTCACCGGCACGGACGGCTTGCCCCTCTTGGAAGGGGGCCGCCTACCCGAGTCCTGAACCACTGGAGGTTCCGGCGCAGTGTCCGGCTGCGGGCCGAACTTGGAGCCCCTGGGAGCCTTGCTCCCTTTGCTCCTGGAGTCTGGAAGGTCGCCTTGAGGCGCCTCCGGGACTGTCTCCCCCCGGCTCGGTGCCCCTTGAGACAGTACCTTGGCATTGTCCATAGGACAAGGAGAGTGGCGGTTGGAAGTGTATCACTATCCATGTCCGACGAGTCCAAGGAACCATCCGACGATGATACATCGATACGGGCTTGGGGCAGACTGCATAATAATATTCGACATTAGGAGAAGCAGTGCAACAAAAGTATGCTATGACTTACTCTGGTATCCGAATAATTACGACTTCGCCAGGGGCTTGGCCCTGATTAACCACTCGTCTTCGACCCTTCGGCCTTCTTGGACAGTCCGGAAGGAGAGTTCTTCCCTTCTTGGACCCTTCGGACTCCCCGGTTGGGGCGGCCTTCCTTTTCTTGTGTCTCCCGGCTGGAGGGGGAGGGTCTCCATCTTCCTCCTCCTCATTTTCATGGGAGGAGTGCGTCTCGGAGTTATCGGACGATGAGTCTGATACCACCTGGTGCCTGGAACTCTTTCGGGTTCCCTTGGCCTTCTTCTTGGTCTTCTCCGGTACCTCATAAGGAGCTGGAGTCCGCATCTCCGTCAGGAGAGCATCCGTAGGGTCTCCGGGCAGAGGGGTCGGACAGTTAACCTGCTCCAATGTCTCCACCCAGTCCTGTCAAAGGCATGGGAGCTCAGACCCCGCACATGGTTAAGCTATGGGAAATAAATAACCTACCAGATGTACAAAACTTACCAGATTCGCAGGGCACTTCGCGCTTGGCGCGCGGTCCTCGGTAAGAGAAGGAGGGACCTCGGCGCCCTTGAACAGCACATTCCTGACGTCCTTATGCGTCATGTCGTAGAGCTCGCGTAGAGTCTGGTGCTGGGCCGGGTCGAACTCCCATAAGTTGAAAGCCCGTTGTTGACACGGGAGGATCCGGCGGAAGAGCATGACCTCGACTATGTTGACAAGCTTAAGTTTTTTGCTTGTCATGTTTCGGATACACTTCTGGAGTCCGTCCAGCTCCATCGATGAACCCTAGGACAGGCCCTTCTCCTTCCAGGAAGTGAGCCGCGTGGGGGTTCCGGATCGAAACTCGGGGGCCGCCACCCAGTTGGTGTCACGCAACTCGCTGATCTAGAACCACCCCGATTGCCACCCCTTTACGGTCTCCACGAAGGAGCCCTCGAGCCATGTAACGTTGGGAATTTTTCCCACCATGGCTCCACCGCATTCCGCTTGTTGGCCGCCTACTACATTCGGCTTGATGTTGAAGGTCTTCAGCCATAGGCTGAAGTGGGGCCGGATGCGGAGGAAAGCCTCGCACACGACGATGAACGCCGAGATGTTGAGGATGAAATTCGGGGCCAGATCATGAAAGTCCAACCCGTAATAGAACATGAGTCCGCGGACGAATGGATGGAGGGGAAACCCCAATCCGCGGATGAAATGGGGGAGGAAAACCACCCTTTCGTGAGGTTCCTGGGTAGGGGAAATCTGCCCCGCGACTAGCAACCGGTGCGCGATATCCGCGGCTAAGTATCCGGCTCCACGTAACTTTTTGATGTGTCCCTCCGTGACGGAGGAGGCCATCCACTTGCCTCCCGCTCCGGACATGTTTGGAGAGAGTTGAGGAGAAGGATGTTGACTTGGGCGCTAGAGCTCGAGTGCGCGAGAATGGATGAGCAAGGAGGAAGAAGGCGTGGGTAGAAAAGGTGAGATCTTATCCCTTTATAAGGGCGGACTAAATTATGCGCCCCCACTAGCCTGGTAAAACTCGCTTATCCCCTAAGCGCCGTAATTGATGGCGCGGTTGGGTTACCCACGCCCGTATTGATGAGAATCCCGCAATAAGGGGAACACGATCTCTGCTTTGACAAGACGTGTCAAGAAACCGCCTCGCGTTATGTGCGGGGCTGGTTAAAGAAAAACAGTTCAAATAATTACCGGGCCATGGCGTGATGTCATGCTGCCAAAACGTGTCAGTAGATTGGATTTGTGGAAATATTATTCTCCCTGCGGTGGTATGTGGAACTTATTTTGCAGGGTCGGACACTATCCTTGAATTCAAACTCTTTCATGGTCTATTCAGAGGAGGAACCCGCCTTGCAATGCCGAAGACAACACTGCGCGTCGGACTCATCGTCATTGAAGCCTGGTTCAGGGGCTACTGAGGGAGTCCTGGATTAGGGGGTCTCGGGACAGCCGGACTATATCCTTTGGCCGGACTGTTGGACTATGAAGATACGAGATTGAAGACTTCGTCCCGTGTCTAGATGGGACTCTACTTGGCGTGGAAGGCAAGCTAGGCAATACGGATATGTATATCTCCTCCATTGTAACCGACCTTGTGTAACCCTAGCTGTCGGTGTCAAAACCAGCGGATCTCGGGTAGGGGGTCCCGAACTGTGCGTCTAGGCCAGATGGTAACAGGAGGCAGGGGACACGATGTTTTACCTAGGTTCGGGCCCTCTTGATGGAGGTAAAACCCTAGGTCCTGCTTGATTGATATTGATGATATGGGTACACTAGTAGAAAAAGGGTCAAATGTGAAGCACATTAGTGCCGGTTTGAATTTGAGCCGGCACTAATGCGACCATTAGTGCCGGTTCCAACGGCTAGGCAGGCGGGCATCATTAGTACCGGTTCATGGGCAACCTTCAGTACCGGTTCATGCCACGAACCGGTACTAATGATTCCAGTGCGGTTGTGGTCCGGCCGGGGCCCCCACGAAGATCTTTAGTACCGGTTCATGCCATGAACCGGTACTGGAGTTTCTTAGTAAGCTGATTTTTAGTCCCACCTCGCCAAGAGAGAGGCACTATGAGCGGTTTATAAGCCGTGAGTGCAGAGACAATGACAAAGAGGCGCAATGCTCACCTGCACGTTGATTAGCTTCAATCCTTTCGGAATAGCATAGATTGCACTGAGCTATGTTCAGTGCAGTCTACACTATTCCAAAAGGCTTGAAGCAAATTAACCAGCATTGCACCTCTTTTTTATTTTTAATAACTTATTTGAACTCCGGACTTCTTTTGTGTTCAGTATGCAGCATTCAAAGCGACATCATCAATTTCCAACATGTTCTGACATCATTTGTTGTTTTTCGGTCATTTACCTAATTGTTTAGAGAGCTAAATGACCGTGAAATTGAAAATCACTACAAAATGAATTCTGAAAATGATGAAAATTGGCATGGTATCATCAGTTCACCCACATAGCATGTGCGAAAGAGTAGAGAGGGTCACGGCAAAAACTGGATGCACTTCGTGTACAAAATGGAAAAACTCTTTCGGAGTATCAGGGTTTCGGACGAGAACTCATCTGTTACACAGACACTTCAATGTTTTTTAAACTTATTTGAACTCCGGACTTCTTTTGTGTTCAGTATGCAGCATTCAAAGTGATGTCATCAATTTCCAACATGTTCTGACATCATTTGTTGTTTTTCGGTCATTTACCTAATTGTTTAGAGAGGTAAATGACCGTGAAATTGAAAATCACTACAAAATGAACTCTGAAAATGTTGAAACTTGGCATGGTATTATCATTTCACCCGCATAGCATGTGCGAAAGAGTAGAGAGGGTCACGCAAAAACTGGACGCACTTCGTGTACAAACTGGACAAACTCTTTCGGACGAGAACTCATCTGTTACACGGGCACTTCAATGTTTTTTAAACTTATTTGAACTCCGGACTTCTTTTGTCTTCAGTATGCAGCATTCAAAGTGACGTCATCAATTTCCAACATGTTCTGACATCATTTGTTGTTTTCGGTCATTTACCTAATTGTTTAGAGAGATAAATGACCGTGAAATTGAAAATCACTACAAATTGAATTCTGAAAATGTTGAACTTGGCATGGTATCATCATTTCACCCGCATAGCATGTGCGAAAGAGTAGAGAGGGTCACGCAAAAACTTGACGCAATTCGTGTACAAACTGGACAAACTCTTTCGGAGTATCAGGGTTTCGGACGAGAACTCATCTGTTACACGGGCACTTCAATGTTTTTTAAACTTATTTGAACTCCGGACTTTTTTGTGTTTAGTATGCAGCATTCAAAGTGATGTCATCAATTTCCAACATGTTCTGACATCATTTGTTGTTTTCGGTCATTTACCTAATTGTTTAGAGAGCTAAATGACCGTGAAATTGAAAATCACTACAAAATGAATTCTGAAAATGTTGAAACTTGGCACGGTATCATCATTTCACCCGCATAGCATGTGCGAAAGAGTAGAGAGGGTCACGGCAAAAACTTGACGCACTTCGTGTACAAACTGGACAAACTCTTTCGGAGTATCAGGGTTTCGGACGAGAACTCATCCGTTACACGGGCACTTCAATGTTTTTTAAACTTATTTGAACTCCGGACTTTTTTGTGTTCAGTATGCAGCATTCAAAGTGACCTCATCAATTTCCAACATGTTCTGACATCATTTGTTGTTTTCCGGTCATTTACCTAATTGTTTAGAGAGGTAAATGACTGTGAAATTGAAAATCACTACAAAATGAACTCTGGAAATGTTGAAACTTGGCATGGTATCATCATTTCACCCGCATAGCATGTGCGAAAGAGTAGAGAGGGTCACGGCAAAAACTGAAACTGGACAAACTCTTTCGGAGTATCAGGGTTTCGGACGAGAACTCATCTGTTACACGGGCACTTCAATGTTTTTAAACTTATTTAAACTCCGGACTTCTCTTGTGTTCAATATGCAGCATTCAAAGCAACGTCATCAATTTCCAACATGTTCTAACATCATTTGTTGTTTTCGGTCATTTACCTAATTGTTTAGAGAGCTAAATGACCGTGAAATTGAAAATCACTACATAATGAACTCTGAAAATGTTGAAATTTGCAATGGTATTATCATTTCAGAGTATCAGAGTAGAGAAGGTCACAAAAAACTACTCAGAAATAAATAGAAGAAAATAAGTAAAGCAGAAAAGAATAAAACTATATAAAAAATTACTCAAAATAAATAGAAGAAAATAAATAATGCAGAAAAGAAAAAAAAACTATATAAAAAATTACTCAAAAATAAATAGAAGAAAATAAATAATGAAGAAAAGAAAAACCTACATAAAAATTTGTTGGGGCGCTCCCCAGTGGGCCTGCCAGACCTAGGGTGTGCAAATGCAGGCCCAGAAGGGCCAGCAGACTCACACGGCAGCGCGCCCTAGTTAGGCCCAAAAGACAGATATATAGAGAAGCTCGAAGGAGCAGCCGCGGCTGGGTTTATAAACCAGTGCAGCTGCCCATCGCTCGGCGAGGTGGGGCTAAACATTGTGCACCGCCGGTGGCAGCGCACAACCATTAGTACCGGTTGGTGGCTCCAACCGGTACTAATGATTGGGCCTTTAGTACTGGTTCGTGGCACGAACCGGTACTAAAGGGGCCGTTTCCCGCCCCTTGGCCTGGCGAAAATTGGCCTTTAGTACCGGTTGGTGGCTCCAACCGGTACTAAAGGCCCCTCCTATATATATGGCACTTACGAAAAATTCAGTTTCATCGACCACTTTTTCTCGATCCAACTTCTTCGCCGCGCCCGTCGCCCATCGCGCGCCGCCCTCACCGCCCCTGCCGCCCGTCGTCGCCGTCACCGCTGTCGCCCCCGCCACCCGTCGTCGCGGTCACCGCCGTCGCCCCCGCCACCCGTCGTCGCCGTCACCGCCGTCGCCCCCGCCACCCGTCGTCGCGGTCACCGCCGTCGCCCCCGCCACCCGTCGTCGCCGTCACCGCCGTCGCCCCCGCCACCCGTCGTCGCGGTCACCGCCGTCGCCCCCGCCACCCGTCGTCGCCGTCACCGCCGTCGCCCCCGCCACCCGTCGTCGCCGTCACCGCCGTCGCCCGTGCCGCCCGTCGCCGCCGCCTCGCCCGCCGCCCGTCCCCGTCGCATCGCCCGCCGCCGCCCGTACGCCGCCGCCCCCTGCTCGTACACACACACACATACACACACACACACCCATACACACACATTGTTTTTACTTATTTTCTATTTTCTATTGTTTAGATTAATGTTAGATAAATTACGTAGATAATAATGTTAGAATGTTAATGTTAGCTAGATGAATTATATAGAAAAGATGTTAAATATTAATGTCAATTTTAGATGAATTAGCTAGATATTAATTAGGTATATATATGAGATTTGAACTAGTTGAATTAATATAACTAGTTTATTTTTAGTATGAAAATTAATAGAACAAGTTTATTTTTAGTAAGAAAATTTAGGTATATGAGATTTGATGATCTAATCAAAATATTACTATATAGAACTACCTACTTTATTTTAGTAAGAAATTAATAGAACTAGTTTATTTTTAGTAAATGCTTAGTTGAATTAATAGAACTAGTTTATTTAGTTGAATTAATAGAACTAGTAAGTGTTTAATGTTTCACCTATATATGAACATATGTTAGATATTAATGTCAAATGTTAGATGAATTAGATATAAATTATATGTTAGATATATATTTAATTTAGTTATATGAGATTTCATTATCTAATTAACATTTTATTGTATAGAACTAGCTACCTTATTTTTAGTAAGAAAATTAATAGAACTAGTTTAGTTGAATTAGTTGAATTAATTAGTTGAATTAATTAGTTGAATTAATTAGTTGAACTAGTTAGTTGAATTAGTTCAATTAATTAGGTATATTTTTCGTAAGTGCTTAGTTGAATTAGTTCAATTAATTAGTTGAACTAGTTGAATTAACAGAATTAGTTGAATTAATAGAACTAATAAGTGTTTAATGTTTCACCTATGAACATAGGAATGTCGTCTGACGACGAACACAATTTCATTATGTGTGAATACTGCGAAGACCAGCGCGGCCTGTGCGACAGAAATTTTCTAGTTGATGATTGACGCTTCAGCATCAAGCTGGATGAGAACTTTGAAGTGGATACAGTAAGTCACAACGACAAGTCTTTTTTCGTAATTAAGCATGACTTATGCTTCATTTGCTTCAACTTTTAATATTAATTTTTCACTATTCTACTAGCGTATCCCCTGCCATGCAAGAATTTTTGTCTTGGATAAGATAGGTTTTAGTCCTAACGAAACTATGGAGGTAAAAAGAGTTTACTTGAAGACCGAGAAAGTTTATACCTTCAACGTCAAATTATACAATGCAAACACATACACCTATTTTGAATGCAAAATTTGGCAAGCACTATGCAAGGCTTATGCATTTGACCCTGATATGGTTATCACCTTTGATATTCGTCCGGAAGATGATATTGAAGGTAATAGAGACATCTGGGTCGATGTGCAGACGCCTCCAGTTCTACCATTATGTGAGTTTCTCAACCATATTTATGTCTTCGATATGAGATTATTTGAACCAGTTGAATAATTAATAGATCTCAATTTATATTGACAGCTTACTTCCAATCAAGCAAACATGTCCGGCGCTTGGTAGATAGGACCGTCCACTGTCCCGAGGCTGAACTAAACTACGAGGAGACAAGTCATTTTGTTTCATGGCTTGAGGATCTTGATGCTGTCAAGACAAATTTCTTTCCTGCACTTAGAAATGTTAGTACTCAAAACGTGCGACCAATAGTGTTCATACTGAACTACGGTCACATATATTTAGGAAAGATGGTAAGATTTCTACTATTTCTCCTTGGTGCATCTTTTGCATACATTATTTTCTAAGCTAAACTTCATTGCTAAGTGTGTTACTATACGATGTTCTTCAACAGGGACTCCCGATGAATGTTGTGCCTGATTGGATCGAGACTAAAGGTACCATGAATATTGTTAGCTTACGGCCAAGATATCCTATAATGCACTTTAGTGCATTCAGGATTTCTAATAGTGAGGAATGCTTAATAGTAAAAGACTGGAGCAAAATTGTGAACGATCACAGAGAAGTACTAGGGAGCAGCAATCAGAAGCGCAACCCACGATTAGGAGACAGGTTCATCTGCATGCTCCAATATGATGAATCAGCAAAGCTATACATGTTCTATGCTATTTTACCTGAGAGAGAGCAGCATGAGTGATTAATTAGCTAGTTCATGCTCTTAGTACTTGTCCTCTCATGTCCGTGTTCTTCATCCTGAACTTACTCTCAAAGAGTGATTTGCTTTTGTGGTGTTATGAACTCTTATAATATAATTACCATGTTGAACTCGATGATATCTTTGCTATGAAAACCGTTGGTGATGATATATATGATGCAAGAGTTTTTATATTAATATGATGATGACGATGAGTTATTATATCATTTATGAAAGAAACTGCATATTAGTTTCAACTGGATGGATTCTAGCTAAGTGATCAAGTATATGCCATATCCATATTACCTCGATCACTTAAGTAGGTGATCAAGTATATATAATATGGATATGACATATACTTGATGACTTAGCTAGGATCCATGCATCCAGTCAAACTAATCTGCGGTACATTCACCTAATGATTTAACAACTCATTATAATGTAAAACAATCACTAAATTAAATTGAAAACACAAAATTAAAGTAAAAATAAAAAATAAAACCAAAACACACCCAAACATTTAGTACCGGTTGGTGTTACCAACCGGTACTAATGTCCTACGCACCCACGGAGCTGGCTCGTGCCACATGGTTGCCCTTTAGCACCGATTCGTGCTGAACCGGTACTAAAGGGGGCGGCTTTAGTGCCCACAATTTAGTGCCGGTTACCGAACTAGCACTAAAGGCCCTTACGAACCGGTGCTATTGCCCGGTTCTGCACTAGTGGTAGTACAAGAGTAGATCTACCACGAGATCAGAGAGGCTAAACCCTAGAAGCTAGCCTATGGTATGATTGTATGTTATGATTGTTGTCCTACGGACTAAAACCCTTTGGTTTATATAGACACCAGAGAGGGTTAGGGTTACACAAGGTCGGTTACAAAGGAGGAGATATCCATATCCGTATTGCCTAGCTTGCCTTCCATGCCAAGTAGAGTCCCATCCGGACACGAGACGAAGTCTTCAATTTTGTATCTTCATAGTCTAATAGTCCGGCCAATGGAGATAGTCCGGCTGTCCGGAGACCCCCTAATCCACGATTCCCTCAGTAGCCCCTGAACCAGGCTTCAATGACGATGAGTCCGGCGCGCAGTATTGTCTTCGGCATTGCAAGGCGGGTTCCTTCTCCGAATACATCACAGAAGAATTTGAATACGAGGATAGTGTCCGACCCTGCAAAATAAGTTCCACATTCCACCGTAGAGAGAATAATATTTTCGCAGATCTAATTTGCTGGCTTGTTTTGGCAGCAGGGTAACCCAACCGCGCCATCAATTGCGGCCCTTGGGGGATAAGCGAGTTTTACCAGGCAAGTGGGGATGCTTAGTTTCGATCGCCCATATAAAGGGATAAGGATTCACCTTTCTATCCATGCCTTCTTCCTCCTTTGCTTATCCGTTTTCGCACACTCGAGCTCTAGCGCCCAAGTCCACACTTCCACCTTAACCTTCTCCAACCATGTCCAGAGCGGGAGGTAGGTGGATGGTCTCCTCCGTCACGGTGGGAGACATCAAGAAGCTGCGCGGAGCCGGATACTTAGCCGCGAACATCGCGCATCGGCTGCCCGCTGCGGGGCAGATCGTCCCTACCCTGGAACCTTACGAGAGGGTAGTTTTCCTTCACCACTTCCTCTGCGGACTAGGGTTTCCCCTCCATCCATTCGCTTGTGGTCTCATGTTCTACTACGGGCTGGACTTTCATGATCTGGCCCCGAACTTCATCCTCAACATTTCGGCATTCATCGTCGTGTGTGAGGCTTTCCTCCGCATCCGGCCCCACTTCGGCCTGTGGTTAAACACCTTCAATAACAAGCCAAAGGTAGTACGAGGCCAACAAGCAGAATGCGGCGAAGCCATGGTGGGCAAAATGCCCAACATCATATGGCTCGAAGGCTCCTTCGTGGAGACAATAAAGGGATGGCAATCGGCATGGTTCTACATCACCGAGCCACGCGACGCCAAATGGGCGGCAACCCTTGAGTTTCGATCCGGATTCCCAACACGGCTCACTTCCTGGAAAGAGAAGGGCCTATCATAGGGTTCATCGGTGGAGCTGGATGGACTCCAGAAATGTATCCAGAGCATGGCGAGCAAGAAGCTCAAGCTTGTTAACATAGTCCAAGTTATGCTCATCCGCCGGGCCCTCCCGTGTCAACAACGGGATTTTACCTTGTGGGAGTTCGACCCGGCCCAGCACCAGACTCTGAGCAAGCTCTTTGATACGACGCACAAGGACATCTGGAAGGTGCTGTTCAAGGGCGCCGAGGTCCCCCCTTCTCTCGCTGAGGACCGCGGACTAAGCGCAAAGCGCCTAGCGCGTCCGATGAGTTCAATACGTCCTGTAGGTCATTTATTTTCCCTAGCTTAATTATGCGCGGGGTCTAATCTCCCTGCCTTTGATAGGACTGGGTGGAGATGTCGGGGCAGATTAACTGTCCGGCCCCTTTGCCCGAAGATACTGCGAGCGCTCTCCTGATGGAGATGCTGGCTCTGGCTCCTTACAAGGTGCCGGAGAAGACCAAGAAGGCCAGGGGAACCCGAAAGAGTTCCCGACACCAGGTGTTATCGGACTCATCGTCCGATAACTCTGCGGCACACTCTTCCCCCGAAGACGAGGAGGAAGAAGAAGATGCTCCCCCTCCAGACGGGGGAGACAAGAAAAGGAAGGCCGTCCCAACTGGGGAGGCCGAAGGGTACAAGAAGGGGAGGACTCTCCTTTCGGACACCGCCGCCGATGAGGGCGAAGACGAGTGGTTGCCCCGGGCCAAGCCCCCGGGGAGATCGTAAGTACTCAGATACCAGAGTAACTCATAGCATTCCTTTGTCGCACTGCTTTTCCTAACGCCGAACATGATTATGCAGGCCGCCACGAACCAGCATCGATGTATCATCGGATGTCAACCTGGGCTCGTCGGACATGGATAGCGATCCAGTCCCGACCGCCACCTCCCCTCATCCTGCTGACGATGCCGAGGTGCTGTCTAAAGAGGCACCGGGTTAAGGGGAGACAGTCCTGGAGGCGCCTCAAGGCGACCTTCGAGTTCGGCCCTCAGCCGAACACCGCGCCGGAACCTCCAGCGGTTCTGGGCTCGGGCAGGCGGCCTCTTTCTAAGAGGGGCAAGACGCCTGTGCCGGTGACCTCTATCCATCCAGAGGCGCCGGACAGTCTGCTGGAAGCGCTTCGCAGTGCTTCCATCGACGAGGAGCACCGCACTATCATGAGTGCGGTGATCCAGAAGGTTCAGTCTACCAAGAGCGGATTGACTGAAGCCTGTGCCAGCCTTCTAACAGGCTTCGAGGTAAGTGTTTTAAAATGTAGTAGAAATATTACCGCATAGACAGTAGCCCCTGATGCTTTGTTCAGTGTTCACAAAGAAAAGCCAAACAAAGGATCAAATAATGTCGCAGGAGTCTAATATAAGTGTGTCAATATGCATATGCAGGCTTCGCTGCTGGCGTCCACCACACTGACTGCGGAGGTCGCCGTACTGAAGCAGGACCTTGAGGGGTCCAGGAAAGAGCTCGGCCTTGCCAAGAGGCAGCGCGAGGAGACCAAGGGTAAGTAATACCCTGTCTTATATATATATATAAAAGAGGACGCGATTGCAAAATGACAGGATCATCGTATGTTTGCCAGGGGCCACGACCGAGGTGGCGACCCTGAAGCAAGCGCTAACCAAGGCCGAAGATACAGCGGCCAAGGAGCGCACCGAGCGAGAGAAGCACGAGGCTCGGGTGGGCGAGGTGCAGCAAGAGCTCCAGGCTCTTGTGGCTAAGCACAAGGCATTGGAGCTTGACTCCAAGACGGGGGAGTCTGAGCTTGCCGCGGCCCTCGAGAGTGTAAAAAGTGCGAAGGCCGAAGCCCAAAAGGCCTCCAAGAGATCGATGCGATGAAGAAGATAGCGGCGGCTAAGGCTTTGTATATGCAAAGAAAGCATGTCAAAGTAAATTACCGATTACTTACCCGGATCCGGAGCTCTTCAGGAGCATTCGTAGATTTGCCCCGCAGTGTGTCCGATGCCGCACAATTTTACCAGGCCGAGGACGGAAGCTCGATGGAGAAGCTGTTCTGGTCTCAGTATGCTGAGGCCAAACATCCGGTGCCAATGAGCGACCAGCTGAAGCAGATGGTCGAGCTACATAAGGCGGTCGATCAGGCCATGAAGAGCTTTATAGTCCGGCTGTGGCCTGGCGACGCCCTTCCGAACAGCTTCTTCGGCCTGGTGAGGCGGCTTGTGGAAGCCTGCCCGCGGCTGGAGGTCGTCAAGCGATCTGTCTGCATTAAAGGTGCACGCTGGGCTTTCGCCCGTGTGAAATTGCAGTGGGTCAAGCTAGACGCCGTGAAGTTGATCAAGGAGGGGCCGCCAGAGGGCAAGGAGCACCGCCACCCCGAGATGTAATATGAGGGTGTTCTGCCGGGTGCCCGTCTCATCGCGGACGAGTGTTTGAAAGATGTAATATTTGAGTAAACTTGCTCGTTTTATCCTGTATTTATGAAAACTTGTTTCATATGTGCTATGCAACACTTGTTTGAATTTAAAATATTACCTTTTGTTTGGCTGTTTATCCAATCTGAGAGATGGCTTGTCCTCGGCTTCTGCCCCCATGCCACGAGTGTTGGGGTGTTCGGGATAAACCGGAGCACTCTTGTTCCCATATTTGGGTCCTTCGAGGGAGGTGCTTAGCACAACGAACAAGGCAACAGAACTAATAATGCTTTATCACTTTCACTTAGCCATAGAATTCTATAATTTTAAATTTCGGTGAAGCCCCTAGTATTCGGAAGGCCGAATTCGGGGCGCGATACACGCCTGTAAGCCGGATAGGGCCGGCCCCTCGCCCTAAGCGGCATAAGTCTTTAGGGACTCGAAAAACCTCGCCGAACAGCGACCAGTCTCTCGCCTTATCATGATAGTCAGTTTTAGCTATCTCTACTGAGGTGCTAAGCCCGGCGGAAATGGGGCACAATCACAGTAGTTCTCCTAGTGCTACCTTAGCCGATAGAGCGGAACATAAGGTACCAAAATAGGAGCCGGGCAAACCCAACATTTGACCAAAGACATGATTCGGAGCTGATGCATATAATGCTATAAGTTCGGGGTGCCGCACTTGTGAAAGTGTTCGGACTTTTCACACCGCATTGTGGGGTATGTAAGCCCCTGGTGTATTGGCCGTACCATAGTGTACGGTTGCAAGGCGTCATTAATGAACACACACACACACACACACACACACATATATATATATATATATATATAACAAGAATGCAATAATAGTCGTAATGTCATGTATTATTTATTAAAAAATTGCGTTAAAGCAGAGTGATACAGATAGTGCGATAAGCAAAGAGTAGAACTATGTCCCTTCCAAGGGCAAGCTGAGGAATGATATTAAATTGAATATTTCGTTACTGTACTCAACCTGGGAATTTCGTGGTATGAAGTAGTTGTCTGCCTCCTTCGTTGCTGCATTGTGTGTTCGGCAATAGTGCTGCCGGACAGTGTTTCCAGAGATTAAGGTCCTGAAAGAAAAAGAAAAATAACCAAACGGGAAGCCCCTAGTGCGGTTTAGGCCGCGTCTTGGGGCGTGCCGCAGTTGTGCCCCCCTCCCTACCTATGCCCATGGTATTTTTAATGTGTAATTATGTATGCGTGGCACGAGTTTCTCTGCTGGGCTGGGATTGGGGTGGCCGCCATATTGCTATGCGAGCTCAGATCGCGCCAGGCGGTCTATTTTCCGATTGCCCCGAGCGCGCTTGAAGGTGTCCGGGCTGTGAAGCGCCGAACTGGTCGATTTCCTTGAGAGGCTGCTTTGCGTTTCTGCTGCGAGGGCTGCGGTGTGCTCCTCTGTTCGGAGAGAGCGCTCTGTGTTTCCATTGACTGTAATAACTCCACGAGGTCCTGGCATCTTGAGCTTGACGTATGCATAATGCGGTATCGCATTGAATCTAGCAAATGCGGTTTGCCCGAGCAGCGCGTGATAACCACTGCGGAACGGGACTATATCGAAGATTAACTCTTCGCTTCGCAAGTTATCCAGGGATCCAAAGACCACTTCCAGTGTAATTGAGCCTGTGCAATGGGACTCTACACCTGGAATGACGCCCTTAAAGGTCGTTTTTGTGGGTTTGATCCTTGATGGGTCTATACCCATTTTGCGCACTGTGTCCTGATAAAGTAGTTTCAGGCTGCTGCCGCCGTCCATAAGGACTCGAGTGAGGTGAAATCCGTCGATGATTGGGTCTAGGACCAGTGCGGCGAATTCGCCATGACGGATACTAGTGGGGTGGTCCCTGCGATCAAAGGTGATCTGACAGGAGGACCAAGGGTTGAACTTTGGGGCGACTGGCTCCAACACATATACGTCCCTGAGCGCACGCTTCCACTCCCTCTTGGGGATGTGGGTTGCGTATATCATGTTCACCATCCGCCCTTCCAAGGGAAACCTCTTCTGTCCTCCAGTGTGCGGCTAGCGGGGCTCCTCCTCGTCATAGCTATGCGGCCCCTTATCCTTGTTTTTGGCAATTAACTTGCCAGCCTGCTTGAACACCCAACAATCCCTATTGGTGTGATTGGCTGGCTTGTCTGGGGTGCCGTGTATTTGACACGAGCGATCGAGTATACGGTCCAAGCTGGACGGACCCGGTGTACTTTGTTTGAATGGCTTTTTCCGCTGACCGGGTTTAGAGCATTTGAATCCGGCATTGACTACCGTATCCTCAGTATTTTCGCTGTTAATGCGGCGCTTATGCTTGTTGCAACGTGACCTGCTATTGCCGTCCTTGGTATCTGAGGTACCATGGTTCTTTGATATGTTATTACTGCGAGCCAGCCAGCTGTCTTCTCCCGCACAAAAGCGGGTCATGAGAGTCGTGAGAGCTGCCATAGATTTCGGCTTTTCCTGACCAAGGTGCCGGGCTAGCCACTCGTCTCGGATGTTGTGCTTGAAAGCCGCTAAGGCCTCCACATCTGGATAGTCGGCGATTTGATTTTTCTTTGTAAGGAACCGAGTCCAGAATTGCTTGGCCGACTCTTCTGGCTGCTGAATTATGTGGCTCAAATCATCGGCGTCTAGTGGTCGCACATAAGTGCCCTGAAAGTTGTCAAGGAATGCGGCTTCCAGATCTTCCCAATAGCTAATGGAGTCCCCTGGCAAGCTGTTAAGCCAATGTCGTGCTGGTCCTTTGAGCTTTAGTGGGAGGTATTTGATGGCGTGTAAGTCATCGCCACGGGCCATGTGGATGTGGAGGAGGAAGTCCTCAATCCATACTGCGGGATCTGTTGTGCCGTCGTATGATTAAATATTTACAAGTTTGAAACCTTCTGGGAATTGATGTTCCATTACTTCGTCTGTGAAGCATAAGGGGTGTGCGGCGCCTCTGTATTGGGTTATATCTCGACGCAACTCGAATCGGTCTTGCCCACTGTGTTCGGCCCGGCCGGATTTGCTTTTACTATATCCGGCGTGACGTTTGTCGTCTCGCAGAGTGGTGCACCCTCGTGATCCGTAGATCAATCTTGAATGCTTTGCCTTGTCCTCCAATATGCCTCGCATGTCTGGCATATCTCCCCATGCATTTTTATTTGAATGGCGTTGGGGTGGATGCAGAGCTTTTGGCTGGAATGCCTCTCTATCGCGGCCATGAGGTGGCCGATCAGCCGTATCATACGCTTCTTCCTCCAGTCGGGGTAGTAACCTACGCCTTGGGTAACTCTTGGAGGGGTGCTCGAGTTTATATTCCTCGGCCGCGAGGACTTCAGTCCATTTGTCAGCTAGCAGATCTTGGTCAGCTTAAAGCTGCTGCTGCTTTTTCTTCAAGCTATTTGACGTGGCCATAAGCCGGCGCTTGAAGCGCTCTTGTTCGACGGGATCCTCTGGGACGGTGAATTCATCGTCGCCGAGGCTTGCCTCGTCTTCGGAGGGGGGCATGTGATTGTCATCCTCCTTCTCCCCGTCTGCCGCTCTCTCGGGAGAGCTGGCTCCTCCATCCTCCTACTCTAAATCTTGCTCGAGGGGTCTGTTGTTCTCTTCGGCACTATCCGGAGTGTTATTATCTCCTGTGCCGGTATCACCACTTTTGCTTTGGCGGGACTTAGAGCGGTGCCGCTGACGTCGGCGTTTGGGTTGCTTCTTGGAGGGGTCATCCTCCGCTACCCCGTCGCCATTGCCTTCTTTGGGTGTATCCACCATGTATATGTCATATGACGAGGTGGCTTTCCAGTGCCCTATAGGTGCTGGTTCATGTTCGTCTCCTACATCGTCGTCCATACCGTCGATGTCTTCAGAGTCGAAGTCGAGCATGTCGGTTAAATCATCGACAGTGGCTATGAAGTGGGTGGTGGGTGGGCATCAAATTTCTTCGTCGTCCACATCCCAATCCTGTTAGCCGTAATCCGGCCAGGGCTCTCCTGACAAAGAGAGAGACCTTAGTGAATTCAGAATGTCGCCGAAGGGTGAGTGCTGAAAGATATCTGCGGCAGTGAATTCCACGATCGGCGCCCAATCGGATTCGATTGGCAGGGGCGCGGGCGGTTCGGAGTTAGAAAAAGAGCCCGACACCTTGGAGTCACGGGCTGCGCAGAGGATTATGCTAGTGTTCGGCTCCATCACCGTTGAGACTGCAGCCCTGAGGCGGTGTCTAACCACCCGTCCTCGATTGGCGCAGTTGGCTCCGAACTAAGGGTCGGAGCTGATGCGGGCGCGGCCTCTGGGGTACTGTTCGGCGGTAGAGCTAGGTCATACCCATCGCGACAGTGCGGTGCGTCCAGCTGTGGCTCGAATCCATCGAAGATCAAGTCTCCGCGGATGTCGGCCGTGTATTTCAAACTTCCAAATCTGACCTAATGGCCAGGGGCGTAGCTTTCAATCTGCTCCAGATGGCCAAGCGAATTAGCCCGCACTGCAAAGCCGCCGAATACGAAGATCTGTCCAGGGAGAAAAGTCTCACCCTAGACCGCATCGCTATCGATGATAGTAGGATCCATCAAGCCTAACGGCGACGACATAGAGGAACTCCCAATGAAAGCACCAATGTCGGTGTTAAAACTGGCGGATCTCGGGTAGGGGGTCCCGAACTGTGCGTCTAGGCCGGATGGTAACAGGAGGCAGGGGACACGATGTTTTACCCAGGTTCGGGCCCTCTTGATGGAGGTAAAATCCTACGTCCTACTTGATTGATATTGATGATATGGGTAGTACAAGAGTAGATCTACCACGAGATCAGAGAGGCTAAACCCTAGAAGCTAACCTATGGTATGATTGTATGTTATGACTGTTGTCCTACGGACTAAAACCCTTCGGTTTATATAGACACCGGAGAGGGTTAGGGTTACACAAGGTCGGTTACAAAGGAGGAGATATCCGTATCCGTATTGCATAGCTTGCCTTCCACGCCAAGTAGAGTCCCATCCGGACACGAGATGAAGTCTTCAATCTTGTATCTTCATAGTCTAACCGTCCGGCCAATGGAGATAGTCCGGCTGTCCGGAGACCCCCTAATCCAGGACTCCCTCACTAGCCCTCTCTGATGTCTATATAAACCGGAGGGTTTTAGTCCGTAGGACAACATACAATCGTACCATAGGCTAGCTTCTAGGGTTTAGCCTCTCCGATATCGTGGTAGATCAACTCTTGTACTACTCATATTATCAAGAATAATCAAGCGGGACGTAGGGTTTTACCTCCATCAAGAGGGCCCGAATCTGGGTAAAACATCGTGTCCCCTGCCTCCTGTTACCATCCGCCTTAGACGCATAGTTCGGGACCCCGTACCCGACATCCGCCGGTTTTGACACCGACAGCTGCGCTGGAGACCGGAAGGGCCATGGGCCAGCGAGGAAGTGGTGAAGCTCGCCCTCTCCTGTTTATAATCTAGTTCTAGTATATAGTTACAATGTGCCGGATAGTTGAACTGTGTGACTTGCCCGTTTGGTGATCTTTTGGTGATGTTTATGCCCGTTTGGTACCAGTTTACATGTCCGTTTTTGTCGATTTTGATCATTTCGGATTTACGTACTAGTTGCATGAATTTGTATGGATACAAGGTTCGGAATATGAGATACGTGGGTGTGGAGACATGGATTTAGGGAGTGCCCAGGCACGTCCTCAGACGTATAGGGGGCGGATTTGCCAAGTCCGGCTATAGATGCTCTTAGGGAGAGGGGATGAGGCATTTTGGCTCCCCGGGTCTGATGAACCCGGGAGTAAAAAAAGTAAATCCTTAAAACAACTACATAAATTCAAAAAATCTGAATTTTTTGTGTGGAGAAACATTACGGAGTGTGTGATGTCCATGCCAAATTTCAGAGCATTTGAATATACGAGTAGCTCTTAGAAAAAAGATAGATTTGGGGTTTTTAAAAAAACTTGGGAGGCGTCCCCATCTTCTCCGCCTCTAGCAAGCTTCTCGCCCTCTCTCTCCACGCAGCCGCCGGGCGAAGCCCCGTGCCGAAGGCGGTGGCAGTAGGACTTCTGTCCCTTGGATGCGTCCGGTGGCTATGCTAATTGCTGTTGGTTGGGCTCCAATCTCCGCCGCCAGCTTGAGGCCCTCCAGCCTAAAGTTTTAGGAGTGTGGCTAGGAAGGCTGCAGCCACCCCATCCTACGTCACTCGTTGTCGATCGCCACAAGTTGCCATTCCCATCCGGTCATGGCTGGCCAGTGGACGCCGGGGCAGGCTGGTCTGTTCCTAGATCTGACCGTGGTTGTGCGGAAGGGGGCGTGTCGCTGCCCCTATGAGGTCGAGGGCTGGCTGGGGCACCGTGCTAGTCTATGCTCAGATCCGGGAGCATCATGACCACCTTGCCTTCGTCGGTGATAAGTCTTACGGTGACCTCATTCGCATGCGGCGGCGGCTTCGAGTCGAATTGTGATGGCCATCTTAAGATCTTCTCGAGGGTTTCTCCCTTCAGATCTGATGGTCGACTTCGGCGATGAGATGCAAACTATAGACGACGGCTTGACGCGAAGGAAAGGTTGTGCAGCGGTGGCGGCGCGGGTAGCTGTTGGGATCATGAAAAAGTTGTGGCGACGACACAATTAATGTTGATGGTGGTGCTACTCGAGCACCCGGTTTCAAGCTCCTGAGTGAAAGCCTAGGTCTTACAGGATGGTTATACCTGGTAATGGCGACATTTTTATGTCGTTACCTTGCTGAATGCCTTGCTCGGATATTCCCAGACTAGTTCTTCTGGGTGAAAACCTAGATTCTGCCTTGGTGGTTGGATCTGATGACAGCGGCGCTTGAGCGGCGCTCCCTTCCTGAAGGCGTTGATGTTGAAGAACATCTCGTTCATGTGCTGTCATGAGATTTTTGTGCAATTATGGTCATAATTGTAGTTTGCTCATCACGGATCTATCACTTTTGGGTTTTTTCCGCTGCCGATGCATAGTTTCAGTCTTACATGACTTTGCTATTTGTTGGCTTGTTTTCTGTGTGTGTGTGTGTTGCCGTTGGTTGTCTGCATCCTAATTATGCAGAGGCTAGGTGTGTGTGCTCATTGTGTTTGTATCCTCTTGGTGCTCCATTTTGAGCCAACAAAATCGTCCTTTGTAGAAAAAAGAAAAAGTTTATTGTTTTTGCATTTTTTGGACCCGGTTTTTTAAGAGCTACTCAGATGTTCAAATGCTTTGAAATTTGCATACACTAAAATATCTTTCATGTGAAAAAACTTGGAATTTTTAAAAATATAGTATTTAATTTTGAATTTCTTGTTTACCGAGTGCATATGAGCCTGGCTCAGAATTGGATATTCGGAGGGAACTACCTTGTGTTTGTTTGAGGGATTGAGATTCGGTGGCTTACTACACCTCTGGGTGTATATGACATGCTCACTAAACATGGTTTTACTTACATCTGTATCCTCTTCCTCAAATCAATATACCAAATAGGACAAGACACCAGCCTGGGGTACTAAAGAAAAAAAGGCTAGTCCGGATTTAAATTTCTCAAAAGAACCCGGATCAAATTACCCAATAGAATGTCTCAAAATCTTGAGGTGGCCTTGGCTAATAGATTTTGTGAAATCCAAAATCTAAAAGGACCACACGTCAAATCTACACTTGTGCACAACTAGCTAGGATAATCTTGTACTACATCGTACACTTGGCCATCCCCATGGACGACGCCGCCGGCCGCTGCTCTTTCTTGGCCAGCACAACGTAGAGCGGGCTCGCACGGCACATGTCGACGCCGAAGAGGTGGAAGTGGCGCTCCTTGAAGGCCCAGATCTCGACGACGTCCTTCTCCTCAAAGCAGCACCGGGTGATGAAGTCCAGGTACCCTTCCCCCTTGATGATGTTGCCGTGGCTGCTCTCCCACTACGTCAGCTGCAGCACCTTGGTGCCAGCGTGGACGTTGCACACGACGATGGGGAGCCCACCGTGCTTCTTGCCCTGCCTCCTCTTCCTCTTGATCCGCCCCTGCTGCAGCTCCTCCTCCTCGGTCGGCGGGGGCGGCGGCCTTCTTGGCAGCCTCGGGGCTGCGCTGGCACCCTCACGCGGTATGCTGGCAGCGTAGAGCTCCTCGGGGGAGAGGATTGGGCGGAGGCTGCGCAGCACGCCCGCAGTCGGGAGCCGGAACCGGTTCTGCTGCGGGTCGAGGTCGGTGGCGGTCAGGACCTTCTCGTCGATGAAGTGCACCGGCAGGTCGAGCCGCAGGTCAAAGTAGGGGCGTATCCACGCTGGCTCGGCTCGGGGAGCGACGGCGGAGAGTGGCACGGCCTTGATGGGTGCGGCATCGATGGGCGGCGCCAAGAACGGGACAAGAGCGCCGGAGAGGGAAGGCCGGCCGCGTTGGCCCGTTGCTCCGCGGCGGCGGGGTCGTACACGGCGAGGGTGAGCTCGTGAGGCCTCTTGCGGCCGGCGTAGCCCGGCGCGGCCGCTGCCTCGGCAGGGATGATCTTGGAAAGGCTGCGTTGGGCTTGGTCAGGGGACGGCATGGCGGGCGCTCGATCGACGGTTCTTGGATCTTTGGGCGTACGCGGTTGTCCTGGGCAGGCTAGGCTGGTTCGCTAGGGCTGCTGTTGCAATTGGTGGGCAATGCGATGCGATGGCTCATGCCCCGCATTATATAGACGGATGCTCGATTGCTCGCTGGAGCCGGGTCGGCTGCGTGCGGGAGAGGTATGTGGGCTGCGCTCCGAACTCGCTCGCATCCTGGCCGGATTGGCACATTAAATGTTGCCAATCCGGGTTGCGCTCGTTTCCGTGTCTCCCTCCGGTGTATGGCCAGCCGCCTTGCGAGCTGCTACTCCCTCCATCTCACGCGGGGGCGAGCGGCCTCCTTGCGAATCCGAGTAGGACTAGGACCAACGAGGGAAGCTGGTGGGCCACGCTACCCCCTCCCTCCATCTCACGTGGCGGCGCGCCAGCTCCTTCTGACCAGCACCCGGCTGCGGCGCGCCGGCTCCCCCTGGCCTCCTCCCGTAAGGCGGTGGATGTGGATCATGGACATCATCAACCGCTAGAGGAGAGGACAGGAGATGGTCTCTTTAGACGAAAGGCTCAAGAAAAGCCCGACTTTGAAACCACGGAAAAAGATAGTATTCCCTCCATTCCTTATACAACAAGGTGTATAGTTTTTCGAGAAAAAGTCCAATATAAGGTGTATTGCATTGCGCCACTCGTTTGGATAATTTTTTTAGGGATTTGATTACATTTCCTTATATTAGGGATGCTTCTCTATTTTCTCATGTCAATTAGTCAGGTCTAATCTCGCCCAAAACTTGTGAAATGTTTCATCCATGTGTGTTTTTTAATTTCCGTGCCAAAAACTAATCACGAGGGGCGCCGGCTCAACACAACCATCAAGATACATCGCCGAAGGAGGCCCCTGCGCCCTCGTCTAGCTCGAAAGGCCCCGTACCATCAATAGATACAAATGTTCACCCTAGAACCTAGATAAATGTCAATGAAAGGCAACCACATGAGGAACCAGACACTGCCAGCATGCCACCGACTACGCATCTAGAGCAGGGCACTGCAAATGCCCATGGACTGGGCACGAAAGAGGGAAAGTTGTCAGAATGGGAAGAAGGGTTGAAGCTAGTGTCCACAGGAAGCGAAGAAATCCGAGGGGGCAGTGCCAAGAGCAAAAGAAGGAGCTTTGACTCTCATGACACGCGGTGTGAAGCCGCTAGAGGAGGGGAACCCTATCCCCTCATGCCCTGGAGAATCCACGAGAAGCGGACATGGCACAAAGCAGCTAAACGAAGAGCACCCATACAACATGGCACCGTACGAGGGAGGACGGCACCGCCACAAGAGGCACACAACCATTGTCGCGGCCCACCGACCACATCGCAACAAAGCCCGCAACCCACCTTGTTCACAACAAAGCATGGAGACCAATGTTTATATCGTTCAAAACAAGTTTTAGCATGTTGAAAAGACGCCCTTAACCCGTCATGATTTTGTTAAAAAAATAGAGATCAGTTTAAAGTGAAAATAGTCTGAAGTTCACGTACTACATGGTGTGTGTTTTCATTTGAGAAAAAAGAGTTTTTGCTATTACATTACATTTAAAAATAAAGGTTTGCAAAAACTTACGATGATGTTGATATTTAAAAAATCTGAGAGTCAAAATAAATTAACCAAGAAGTTCAAATAATAAAGCACTTCAAACAACTTTATAAAAAATAGATTTCTCACGTTCATAAAAAAGTCAAAGAAGTTCAAATTAAAAAAAGAGGAACATTCCAAAAGAATTTATACAAAAAACTTGGCCCCATTATAGAAAACTAGAAGTTCAAATTAAAACAACGATGTGGTTCAATGTTTGTAAAAAAATAGGACTTTCCCTATTACTAACCAATAAAACTAAGAAGTTCAAATTTTAAAAAATTGGTGAAGTTTGATGTCTATAAAAGATTTCAGATTTTTTCTGGTTATTAAAAGAATACAACCAAGAATTTCAAATTTTAGAACAAAGAAGTGAAAAAAACTCTTATTTTCCTCACTATTAAAGTATAAAACCAATAAGTTCAAATTAAAATAAAGGAGCAGCTCGGTGCATACAAAAAACTGACATTCTTCTCGTTGCTAGAAAAAAATGTATTTAATTCAATTCAAGAAAAAAGTGGTTAGATGTTTACTTAAGAAAGTCGATTTTTTCTAAACTAAAACTAAGAAGTTCAAATTAAAATAACAGAAGAGTTCAAAGTTTATAATACCCTAGAATTTACAAGGTAAAAAAATCGATGCCATTTTTGGCATTTTCAAAACTACCCATAAAATGGCAACGAATTTGAAAAAAAATGTCTACATGAAACAATTGTTTCTTAAAGATAAAGCATTCACATGTATATCATACATGTCATTTGCATAAAATAATTTGAATTTTTTATGGATATCGTCAAAAACAAGTTTTAGCATGTTCAAAAGATGTTATTAACCAAAAAGTCTAGATTTTAAAAATAGAGAAGTTCAAAAAACATAAAAAAGGACTTTAACCGTATATTAATTTTTAAAAACTCTGGAAGTTCAAATTTAAATAGCGGATGATTCAATATTTATTACAAAACTAGGATATTTTCGTTACTAAAAGAAATAGACCCACAAGTCCAAATTACAAAAATAGAGAACTTTAATATTTATAAAAACTCAGATTTTCCTTGTTTACTAAAGAATAGAATGAAGAATTCAAATTAAAATAAAGGAGTAGTTCGATGTACATGGAAAACTCAGATTCTTTCCGTTTCTAGGAAAAATAAAAGTACGAAGTTCAATCAAAAAAATGTTTGATGCTTATTAGAAACATATTTTTCCCCTAAGAATAAGGGTAAGAAGTTCAAATTAAAATAATAGAGAAGTCTGAAGATTATAAAAAACTCAGATTTTTCTCATTACTAAAGAATAAAACGAAGGAGTTCAAATTATAAAAAGGTAGAACTAAATAAGTTTGAAAATAGATATTCATTGTTTCTAAAAAAATCTAGAAGTTCTAAGGAAAATAACGAAGTGGTTCAATGTTTATTTAAAAACTAGGATTTTACCAATATTAAAATACACACATATCCCTTAGTATTAAAGAATCAACCGCGCGAACCAACCTGTGGTTAGATGGTTAGAGAGACTGTGCTATGCCCAACCCATTAGAGTTCAAGTCCAGGTGCTCGCATTTATTCCTGGATTTATTTCAGGATTTCCGGCGATGCGCATTCAGTGGGAGGAGACGTTAACGTCGATGACGAGGTGCCTATGGTGACTTCGTAAATTTGAAGATGATATGCCGGTTCAGTCTTTCGGGGGTGCTCATAGAGGTAGGGTGTGTCTATGTGTATTCATAGGGGTGAGTGTATGCGCGTGTATATGAGCGATTGCGTCTATATTGTATTAAAAAAAGGAATCAACCATGAAGTTCTAATTGAAAGAAATAATGAAACACGATGTTTATTTAAAAATCAAAAACAATTCCTTAATCAAAAATAAAAATGTGAAGTTCAAATAAAAATAACACGAAAGATCAAAGTATACTAAACCCTAGGATTTACAAGTTCAAAAAACAAAATAAAAACAAAGCCATTTTTGGCTTTTTTTAACTCAAAATTTCCTTGTTACTAGAGAATAAAATCAAGAAGTTCAAACTAAAATAACGGAGCAGCTCGATGTATACAAAAAACTCAAATTCTTCTCGTTTCTAGAAAAAAGTATTTAGTTTAATTCAAAAAAGTTTCTCGATGCTTTCTTAGAAAAGATGATTTTTCTCGTATAAAAATAGAACTAATAATTTCAAATTAAAATAAGAGAGAACTATGAAGTTTATAAAAAAACTTAGATATTTAAATGTTAAAAAATCAATAACATTTTTTGGATTTTAAAAACTAATCATAAATCACAATGAATTTGGAAAACTTGTCGACATGAAAAATTGCTTCAAAAAACATAAGCTTTGAAATGGTATATCATACACATTATTCACATAATATAAGTTGAATGTTTTGTATATACCGTTCAAAACAAGTTTTAGCGTGTTCAGAAAGATGCTCGTAACCCGTAATGATTTTGTAAAAAAACACTTTCCAATAGTTTTCTATTGGTATCATTCCTCAAATTTGATGAGTGCTTTAGGAGTTAGGGGCAAAGAAATTAGAGATCGGTTCAAATAGAAAACAACCAGAAGTCCATGTACGGCATGGTGTGTGTTTTGATATGAGAAAAAGAATAAAAAGGCAAAGTATGAATAGTTTATTGATAGAAGTTCAGGTGCTCAGCATGGGAAAGTCCAAAACTTGTTTTGAGAGAGGTTCACCTTGTATTTACCAGGTCAAAAACACATACACATAGTTATTTTTTGGTGTTTTAAAAAAATCTCTGAAACCATTATAAATTTCAAACAAAAATACTCTACATGAAAAAAGTTCCTCATATTCAACAACTTTCCAAGGGCATACAACATTCTTGTTCCAAAATAAACGGTTAAAATAAATTGGTGTCTATTGTTCGAAAATAGAAGTTTAACAGTATAAAAAAAGTTGCGTCTTTTCAACAGGTTTCTAAATGGTATATCATATTTGCAACTCCAACGAAATGGGTGAGGAATTACGAACAAACATACGTGATAGAAGTTCAAAGTGAAAAATAGCGAGCAGTCCAATGGCTACAGAGGATGCGTTTCAGATGAGAATAAAAGAATAAAAAACAAAAAGCCTAAAAGGTTTGTTGCAAGAAGTTCACGTCCTCCTCCATGCATGGTTCTAAACTCAAGGGTGAGACGTCCGCCGTTCATTTACATGTTCAAAAAAGGCAACAAAAAACGACGTTGTTTTGCCATTTTTAAAACTTCTCGCAAAAGGCAACGAAATTGTAACAACTGTCTACAAGAAAAAGTTGCTCCTATTCATAAGCTTTTACATGGTATATTATATGCTACATTTAGATAAACGGTTTAAAAGTTTCATGTATACCGTTAAAAACACGTTTTTACGTATTCAAAAATATCTCTTAAATCGGCATGAATATGAAAAAAGTGATCAACACATGGAAGTTGCACGTTTTCAACAGCTTTCCATTAGTATATCATTTGCTCTCCACTAAGTGGTTGGGAGATATGGGCAAAAAAAGCAAATGAAAAACAGAGTGAAGTTCAATCTCTTCAGGCAGTGCATTTTCAGAGACTTATTTTTCGCACTGAAGGCAGGACGCATGATCTCATGGTTTTAAAAATTACGTAAAAACGGCTAGGAATCGAAGAGAACTTTCTATATGAAAAAGTTTTGCATTTTATATAGCCATGCAGCGGTATATTATTTGCCCCATTCCAACAAAGTTTGCAAAAATCAAAGCCAAAAAACATTTTTAACCATTTTCAAAATTGACCTAAAATTGTAAAGAATTGGGAGGAACATTATATACAATTTTTTAGTGCATTTGTTCAAGCTTTCCAACGCCATATCATTTGCTGCATTTTGACAAACCATTTAGAAAAAACCCGAAAATATGAACTCGGAGGAACTTTGGCCATTTTGTAAATTACTTTTAAACCGTTCAGAGTTATAAAAACTCTCTCTGTGAAAAAGAAACGCATTTTCATATGCTTTCCAATACAATATCGTTTTCATCAATCCGACTTGCCGTTTTCAAATTATACGAAAAAACAAGCTCGGGTGTTCGATTTGAGAAATTCCTCTATTTTCCAAATTGCTCTTTAACCGCAGGGAATTTGGGAAAACATTATATATGTGGAATTAGTGGATTTGCAGCAGCTTTTAAACGCCGTATTATTTGCCTCATTTTGATAAACGTCGTAGAAATGGTCTTGAAAATAAGATTCATGTTTTTTTGTATGAATAGAAATGGTTGGTAAAACTGCTCTTAATCCATGTAGATTTTGACAGAAATTTCATTTAGGTTGTGATCCATGTGTCGAAAGCGTTCCAACGGTATATCACAAGACTCATTTGGACAATCTTTGCGTAAGTTCAACCCATCGTTGAGTTAAGTTAAACTACTAGGACGGGACGGCTAGTTATCATAATATTATTCTGATTCCGTGATCAGAATAGTGTTTATGTAGATATATAGTTATAGCAAACAACACCACATCATAGGTAATGCACATACGTATGATAATACAAGTAAAAAGTAGGTTCCACAAGTTATTTAAATCTTCAGGTGTTCAATCAAATTAACAAAAGCATCATAATTATTAACAAGTAACAACCAAAACAACAACTTCATGCGTATACCTGGGTGATTACATGTTGGGCCCTCAAATTAAGTCATACATATATATGGTCGCATTATTGACCTCAGATAGTTCAAGATTATTTCTCTAGGTGATGCCAGCGACAACCATCATGTTCAAGTCATTGCGCACATTGTTCCTTAGAGTGCTTAGCACAACTTGTAAAAAAAATCCCACGAGGCAATCCTTCAACCCCTCTATGTTGATGACAATGTGTTCGTCGATGACCGTCTTATAAGATCCAGTAGTAATGACCCCCCTGCTCCAAGCCGTAGTCCAACAAAGCCTTCTTCCCCCAGGATGGGAGTTTTTTTGAAAAGGGGGTTATCCCCCGGCCTCTGCATCAGAACGATGCATACAGCCATATTATTGATAAGCAAAAGGTCCAACAGAAGTCTTCAGGTCTCAAAAAAGAAAAAGGAGTGATGGTAGCCATCTTCTTAGGTAATATCTAGGATGCCATCGTGGATGATAAGCAAAAAAGAGCACTCTTATGTGAGACCGTCACACATGGATGAAAAACAAATATGGATATAATTTAAGAGAACATATCATCACATGTTTGGTGATAAGATTTGTGTTCGTTAGGCGAGTCACAAATGGCACCCTGATGTAGATATTGTTTGGCGGTAGTATGTCAAGGTGGTGGCCAGTCTCATCATCGAGCCTGATTCTTCTGTTGAACACGTAAGATTGAAATGGGTCATCATCGTTCGAATCAGTGAGATATACAACATCCATTGTGGGAACTGGTCCTATCAAGGAAAATCATATCATCTCTCCACCAGTTAGACCGTTCTGTGTAATGAACTGCACCCATCCTTCGCCACCCATACGGGGCCTTGTCAGTCCTTTCTGTGGTTCAATGATGTAAGTGGCCCCACGACGCACAAAGAGCACACTCTCTTCCGTTAATTCATTGAGCTCTAGCCTAGCGTTGCATGGAACAATCTGTGCAACAAACGCAAAACAAAAGACACATTATATACATTGTAAAAGCACAATAATTAAAACATAAAAGCACACCATATCTTGTTAGAGAATATTTAATTAATTAATCCTTCGATATTTACAATTGCAACATTTAGAAAACTGCACAAACAATACAAACATGTCATTAACCATCTATCACCAAAAAATAATGTATTTTCAAATATATTCATGCATATTGATCCACACATTAACAAAATATAACAATCATATTCATAAACATACAGGCATTGCATTCAATTGATAGATGCACGTATATAAAATTTAATACATACTCTCTCAAACTATACATGCATTGCATTCATTTACAAAAAAACACACACATATATATAT
This sequence comes from Triticum aestivum, assembly GCF_018294505.1. Classification (NCBI taxonomy): domain Eukaryota; kingdom Viridiplantae; phylum Streptophyta; class Magnoliopsida; order Poales; family Poaceae; genus Triticum; species Triticum aestivum. Next base: position 508,502,527 of record NC_057800.1, on the reverse strand, counting down.
AGTGTTGCTATTCATCACCGAGGGTGCAGAATAAGTTATTCTTCACGCAAGGTAATCTTACGATCGCTTCATAAACAAATTACGTTTGGAATACAAATAGTTACATTCATATTGATTCACTACATAAAATTTGGTATAAGAAAACAAAAAATAGGTTATAAGACCAAAAATATCGCATTTTATGTATGTTTTTACGTTCGTAACTTTACATAACATAAAATATTTTTTACGGCGAGTATATATTTTCTTATGTTCACTTTTTACGTATGAAATAGGACAAAATTTATGATACCTAAAAATACGGTGCATTGACGTCAAAATAGAGAGGGGTGAAGAATAACTATTCCTCACCTAGGGTGACGAATAGCGTGACCCTATATATATATATATATATATATATATATATTCATAAACATCCATATATAATTTATATCCACCGAAAGCTATTCTTTTTTTGCGGGAACTATCCAAACTTTTCATACAATCCATAGATGCATATTATTATCCATATCAATCATGTCAAGACATATATATGTTTATATATTCATTTTTCATATGTAGAAAAATAATGAGATAAATAGCAAAAAAGGGGGAAGCCACCCCTATAGTTAGCTGACCTTGGGATTGTTGGCGTCGAGGTGGGAGGGGTGGTCGGCCGACAGCAAATTTTGGAAATATGCCCTAGAGGCAATAATAAAGTGGTTATTATCATATTTCCTTGTTCATGATAATTGTCTATCGTTCAAGCTATAAGTGTATTAACCGGAAACCGTAATGCATGTGTGAGTACATAGATCGTAATATGTCCCTAGTAAGCCTCTCATTAACTAGCTTGTTGATCAATAGATGGTCATGGTTTCCTGACCATGGACATTGGATGTCGTTGATAACAGGATCACATCATTAGGAGAATGATGTGATGGACAAGACCCAATCCTAAGCGTAGCACAAGATCGTGTTGTTCGTTTGCTAAAGCTTTTCTAATGTCAAGTATCATTTCCTTAGACCATCAGATTGTGCAACTCCCGGATACCGTAGGAATGCTTTGGGTGTGCCAAACGTCACCACGTAACGGTATGGCTATAAAGGTGCACTATAGGTATCTCCGAAAGTATCTGTTGGGTTGGCATGAATCGAGACTGGGATTTGTCACTCCGTATGACGGAGAGGTATCTCTGGGCCCACTCGATAATGCATCATCATAACGAGCTCAATGTGACTAAGGAGTTGGTCATGGGATCATGCATTATAGAATGAGTAAAGAGACTTGCTGGTAACGAGATCGAACGAGGTATGGGGATACTGATGATTGAATCTCGGGCAAGTAGCATACTGATAGACAAAGGGAATTGCATACGGGCTTGACTGAATCCTCGACATCGTGGTTCATCCGATGAGATCATCGTGGAACATGTGGGAGCCAACATGGGTATCCAGATCCCGCTGTTGGTTATTGGCCCGAGAGATGTCTCAGTCATGTCTGCATGGTTCCCGAACACGTAGGGTCTACACACTTAAGGTTCGGTGATGCTAGAGTTGTTATGGGATATAGTATGTGGTTACCGAAGGTTGTTCGGAGTCTCGGATGCGATCCCGGACAACACAAGGAGTTCCGAAATGGTCCAGAGGTGAAGAATTGTATATGGGAAGTCTTGTTTCAGTCGTCGGAATAATTTCGGGGGTTATCGGTATTGTGTTAGGACCACCGGAAGGTGTCCGGGGGTCCACCGGGTGGGGCCACCTGCCACGGTGGGCCTAGTACGATGAACAAAGGGGGGAACCAGCCCCTGGTGGGCTGGTGAGCCCCCCCCCCCAAGGAGGCCCAAGGCGCCTAGGGTTAGAAACCCTACGGGGTGGGGGCGCCTCCCACTAGACTTGGGGGGCAAGTGCCCCCTTGGACGCCCCTCCCCCCTTGTAGACGGGATCTATGGAGGCGGCTCCCTCTCCCCTTCCCCCTATAAATAGTGGGGGTGGGAGGACTGCCACACACTTCCCCTGGCGCAGCCCCTCCCCCTCTCCAACACCTCCTCCTCGATAGTGCTTGGCGAAGCCCTGCAGGAGAACCATGAGCTCCATCACCACCACGCCGTCGTGCTGTCGGAGTTCTCCCTCAACTTCTCCTCCCCCCTTGCTAGATCAAGAAGGAGGAGACGTCCCCGGGCTGTACGTGTGTTGAACGCGGAGGCGCCGTCCGTTCGGCGCTGGATCGTATCCTCCGTGATTTGAATCGCCGCGAGTACGACTCCATCATCCGCGTTCCTTGTAACGCTTCCGCTTAGCGATCTTCAAGGGTATGAAGATGCACTCCCTCTCTCCCGTTGCTAGCATCTCCTAGATTGATCTTGGTGACACGTAGGAAAATTTTGAATTATTGCTACGTTCCCCAATAGTGGCATCAAGAGCTAGGTCTATCCGTAGATTCTATGCATGAGCAGAACACAAAGTAGTTGTGGGCGATGATTTGTTCAATTTGCTTACCGTTACTAGTCTTATCTTGATTCAGCGGCATTGTGGGATGAAGCGGCCCAGACCGACCTTACACGTACGCTTAGGTGAGACTAGTTCCACCGACTGACATGCACTTGATGCATAAGGTGGCTAGCGGGTGTCTGTCTCTCCCACTTTAATCGGATTGGATTCGATGAAAAGGGTCCTTATGAAGGGTAAATAGCAATTGGCATATCACCATTGTGGTTTTTGCGTAGGTAAGGAATGTTCTTGCTAGAAACTCATAGCAGCCACGGAAAACATGCAACAACAATTAGAGGACATCTAACTTGTTTTTGCAGGGTATGCTATGTGATGTGATATGGCCAAAAGGATGTGATGAATGATATATGTGATGTATGAGATTGATCATGTTCTTGTAATAAGAATCATGACTTGCATGTCGATGAGTATGACAACCAGCAGGAGCCATAGGAGTTGTCTTAATTTATTGTATGACCTGCGTGTCAATGAAAACGCCATGTAATTACTTTACTTTATCGCTAACCGTTAGCCATAATAGTAGAAGTAATAGTTGGTGAGACAACTTCATGAAGAAACGATGATGGAGATCATGATGATGGAGATCATGGTGTCATGCCGGTGACGAAGGTGATCATGTTGCGCCTCGAAGATGGAGATCAAAAGGCGCAAGATGATATTGGCCATATCATGTCACTTTATGATTTGCATGTGATGTTTGTCATGCTTACATCTTATTTGCTTAGAACGATGGTAGCATAAATAAGATGGCCCCTCACTAAAATTTCAAGAAAAGTGTTCCCCCTAACTGTGCACCGTTGCGAAGGTTTGTTGTTTCGAAGCACCATGTGATGATCGGTTGTGATAGATTCTAACGTTCGCATACAATGGGTGTAAGCCAGATTTACACATGCAAAACACTTAGGTTGACTTGACGAGCCTAGCATGTACATACATGGCCTCGGAACACGAGAGACCGAAAGGTCGAACATGAGTCGTATAGTAGATACGATCAACATGGCGATGTTCACCGTTGATGACTAGTCCATCTCACGTGATGATCGGACATAGCCTAGTCGATTCGGATCATGTATCACTTGGATGACTAGAGGGATGTCTATCTGAGTGGGAGTTCATTAAATAATTTGATTAGATGAACTTAATTATCATGAACTTAGTCTAAAATGTCTTTACAATATGTCTTGTTGATCAAATGGCCCATGCTAATGTTGCCCTCAACTTCAACGTGTTCCTAGAGAAAATCAAGATGAAAGACGATGGTAGCAACTATACGGATTGTGTCCGTAACTCTTGGATCATCCTCATAGCTGCCAAGAAAGCATATGTCCTTGAAGCACCGCTAGGTGATGCACCCATTTTCCCAGCAACTCAAGACGTTATGAACGCCTGGCAGTCGTGTAGTGATGATTACTCCCTGGTCCAGTGCGGTATGCTTTACAGCTTAGAACCGGGGCTCCAAAAGCGTTTTGAGCAGCACGGAGCATATGAGATGTTACAAGAGCTGAAAATAGTTTTCCAAGCTCATGCCCGGGGCAAGAGATATGAAATCTCCGAAAAGTTCTACAGTTGTAAGATAGAGGAAAACAATTCTGTCAGTGAGCATATACTCAAAATGTCTGGGTTGCACAACTGCTTGTCTCAGCTGGGAGTTAATCTTCCAAATGACTTGGTTATTGACAGGATCCTCTAGTCGCTTCTACCTAGCTACAAGAGCTTTGTGATGAACTACAATATGCAAGGGATGGAGAAGTCCATTACTGAGTTATATTCAATGCTGAAATCAGCGAAGGTGGAAATCAAAAAGTAACATCAAGTGTTGATGGTGAATAAAACCACTAGTTTCAAAAAGGCAAGGGTAAGAAGAACTTCAAGAAGGACGGCAAGGGAGTTGCCGCGCCCGGTAAATCAGTTGCCGGGAAGAAGCCAAAGAATGGACCCAATCCCGAGACTCTGTGCTTTTATTGCAAGGGAAATGGTCACTGGAAGCGGATCTGCCCCAAGTACTTAGCAGATAAGAAGGCCGGCAACGCCAAAGGTATATGTGATATACATGTTATTGATGTGTACCTTACCAGCGCTCGTAGTAGCTCCTGGGTATTTGATACCGATGCGGTTGCTCATATTTGTAACTCAAAACAGGAGCTGCGGAATAAGCGGAGACTGGCGAAGGACGAGGTGATGATGCGCGCCGGGAATGGTTCCAAGGTCGATGTGATCGCCGTCGGCACGCTACCTCTACATCTACCTACAGGATTAGTTTTAAACCTCAATAATTGTTATTTAGTACCAGCTTTGAGCATGAACATTGTATCTGGATCTCGTTTAATGCGAGATGGCTACTCATTTAAATCCGAGAATAATGGTTGTTCCATTTATATGAGAGATATGTTTTATGGTCATGCCACACTGGTCAATGGTTTATTTTTGTTTAATCTCGAATGTGATGTTACACATATTCATAGTGTGAATGCCAAAAGGTGTAAGGCTCATAATGATAGTCCCACATATTTGTGGCACTGCCGCCTTGGTCACATTGGTGTCAAACGCATGAAGAAACTCCATGCAGATGGACTTTTGGAGTCTCTTGATTATGAATCATTTGACACGTGCGAACCATGCCTCATGGGAAAAATGACCAAGACTCCGTTCTCCGGAACAATGGAGCGAGTGACCAACTTATTGGAAATCATACATACTGATGTGTGCGGTCCAATGAGCATTGAGGTTCACGGTGGCTATCGTTATGTTCTCACCCTCACTAATGACTTAAGTAGATATGGGTATGTCTACTTGATGAAACACAAGTCCAAGACCTTTGAAAAGTTCAAGGAATTTCAGAGTGAGGTAGAGAATCAATGTGACAGAAAAATAAAGTTCTTACGATCAGATCGTGGAGGGGAATATTTGAGTCATGAGTTTGGCATGCACTTAAGAAAATGTGGAATTATTTGACAACTCACGCCACCTGGAACACCTCAGTGAAATGGTGTGTCCGAACGTCGTAACCGTACTCTATTAGATATGGTGCGATCTATGATGTCTCTTACCGATCTACCGCCATCATTTTGGGGTCATGCTTTAGAGACTGCCGCATTCACTTTAAATAGGGCTCCGTCGAGATCCGTTGAGACGACACCGTATGAATTATGGTTTGGGAAGAAACCTAAGCTGTTGTTTCTAAAAGTTTGGGGATGCAATGCTTATATCAAGAAACTTCAACCTGAAAAGCTCGAACCCAAGTCTGAAAATGCGTCTTCAAATTATACCCTAAGGAAACTATTGGGTATACCTTCTACCTCTGGTCTGAAAGCAAGATCTTTGTTGCCAAGAATGGATCATTTCTAGAGAAAGAGTTTCTCTCGAAAGAAGTAAGTGGGAGGAAAGTAGAACTTGATGAGGTACTGCCTCTTGAACCGGAGAGTAGCGCGGCTCAGGAAGATGTTTTTGTGGTGCCTGCACCAACTAGAGAAGAAGTTAATGATGATGATCATGAAACTTTGGATCAAGTTGCTACTGAACTTCGTAGGTCCACAAGGACACGTTCCGCACCAGAGTGGTACGGTAACCCTGTCCTGGAAATCATGTTGTTAGACAACGGTGAACCTTCAAACTATGAAGAAGCGATGGCGGGCCCGGATTCCAACAAATGACTTGAGGCCATGAAATCCGAGATAGGATCCATGTATGAAAATGAAGTATGGACTTTGACAGACTTGCCCGATGATCGGTAAACCATAGAGAATAAGTGGATCTTTAAGAACAAGACTGGCGCGGATGGTAATGTGACCATCTATAAGGCTCGGCTTGTCGCTAAGGGTTATCAACAAGTTCAAGGGGTTGACTACGATGAGACCTTCTCACCCGTAGCGAAGCTGAAGTCCGTCTGCATCATGTTAGCAATTGTCGCATTCTATGATTATGAGATATGGCAAATGGACATCAAAATGGCATTCCTTAATGGTTTCCGTAAGGAAGAACTATACATGATGCAACCGGAAGGTTTTTTTGATCCTAAGAATGCTGACAAGGTATGCAAGCTCCAGCGCTCAATCTATGGGCTGGTGCAAGCATCTCGGAGTTGGAACATTCACTTTGATGAAATGATCAAAGAGTTTGGGTTTACGTAGACTTATGGAGAAGCCTGTGTTTACAAGAAAGTGAGTAGGAGCTCTGTAGCATTTCTCATATTATATGTGGATGACATACTATTGATGGGAAATGATATAGAACTTTTGGAAAGCATAAAGGCCTACTTGAATAAGTGTTTTTCGATGAAGGACCTTGGAGAAGCTACTTACATATTAGGCATCAAGATCTATAGAGATAGATCGAGACGCCTCATTGGTCTTTCACAAAGCACATACCTTGACAAGATATTGAAGAAGTTCAATATGGATCAGTCCAGGAAGGGGTTCTTACCTGTATTGCAAGGTGTGAAATTAAGCACGGCACAATGTCCGACCTTGGCAGAAGATAGATAAAAGATGAGTGTCATCCCCTATGCCTCGGCCATAGGGTCTATTATGTATGCCATGCTGTGTACCAAACCTGATGTGAACCTTGCCGTAAGTTTGGTAGGAAGGTACCAAAGTAATCTCGGCATGTAACACTGGACGACGGTCAAGAATATCCTAAAATACCTGAAAAGGACTAAGGATATGTTTCTCGTTTATGGAGGTGACGAAGTGCTCGTCGTAAAGGGTTACGTCGATGCTAGGTTAGACACAGATCTGGATGACTCCAAGTCATAAACTAGATACGTGGGAGAATATTGACTCTGGTGCAAGTGGGAGAATATTGGAAATATGCCCTAGAGGCAATAATAAAGTGGTTATTATTATATTTCCTTGTTCATGATAATTATCTATTGTTCATGCTATAACTGTATTAACCGGAAACCGTAATACATGTGTGAATACATAGATCATAATATGTCCCTAGTAAGCCTCTAGTTAACTAGCTCATTGATCAATAGATGGGCATGGTTTCCTGACCATGGACATTGGATGTCGTTGATAATGGGATCACATCATTAGGAGAATGATGTGATGGACAAGACCCAATCCTAAGCATAGCAGAAGATCATGTAGTTCGTTTGCTAAAGCTTTTTCTAATGTCAAGTATCATTTCCTTGGACCATGAGATTGTGCAACTCCCGGATACCATAGGAATGCTTTGGGTGTGCCAAATGTCACAACGTAACTGGTTGGCTATAAAGGTGCACTACAGGTATCTCCCAAAGTATCTGTTGGGTTGGCACGAATCGAGACTGGGATTTGTCACTTCGTATGATGGAGAGGTATCTCTGGGCCCACTCGGTAATGCATCATCATAACAAGCTCAATGTGACTAAGGAGTTGGTCACGGGATCATGCGTTACTGAACGAGTAAAGAGACTTTCCGGTAACGAGATTGAACGAGGTACGGGGATACCGACAATCGAATCTCGGGCAAGTAACATATCGATAGACAAAGGGAATTCCATACGGGATTGATTGAATCCTCGACATCGTGGTTCATCCTATGAGATCATCGTGGAACATGTGGGAGCCAATATGGGTATCCAAATCCCGCTGTTGGTTATTGGCCGGAGAGATGTCTTGGTCATGTCTGCATGGTTCCCGAACCCGTAGGGTCTACACACTTAAGGTTCGGTGATGCTAGAGTTGTTATGGGAAATAGTATGTGGTTACCAAAGGTTGTTCGGAGTCTCGGATGCGATCCCGGACGTCACGAGGAGTTCCGGAACGGTCCGGAGGTGAAGAATAATATATGGGAAGTCTTGTTTCAGTCGCCAGAATAATTTTGGGGATTATGTACCGGGACCACCGGAAGGTGTTCGGGGGTCCACGGGGTGGGGCCACCTGCCTCAGTGGGCCCAGTGGGCTGAAAAAAGGGGGGAACCAGCCCCTGGTGGGCTGGTGCACCCTCCTCCAAGGGGGCCCAAGGCGCCTAGGGTTAGAAACCCTAGGGGTGGGAGCGCCTCCCAGCTGACTTGGGGGGCATGTCCCCCCTTGGCCGCCGCCCCCCTTGTAGATGGGATCAAGGGGGCCGGCCCCCTCTCCCCTTCCCCCTATAAATAGTGGGGTGGGAGGGCTGCCACAACCTTCCCCTGGAGCAGCCTCTCCCCCTCTCCAACACCTCCTCCTCCTCCATAGTGCTTGGCGAAGCCCTGCCGGAGAACCACAAGCTCCATCACCACCACGACGTTGTGCTGTCGGAGTTCTCCCTCAACTTCTCCTCTCCCCTTGCTAGATCAAGAAGGAGGAGGCGCCCCTGGGCTGTAGTGTGTTGAACGCCGACGCACTATCCGTTTAGCGCTGGATCAAATCTTCCGCGATTTGAATCGCCGTGAGTACGACTCCATCATCCGCGTTCCTTGTAACGCTTCCGCTTAGTGATCTTCAAGGATATGAAGATGCACCCCCTCTCTCTCGTTGCTAACATCTCCTAGATTGATCTTGGTGACACGTAAGAAAATTTTGAATTACTACGTTCCCCAACATCAAATTGTGTCGGCGACGAGGTTGTGGTGTCGGCCAGCAGTGAGCTTGGGGCTGGAGCCGTGCGGTGAGGAGGCTGCGAGCGGCCTCAGTCCACACCGGATTTGACCGGTTGGCTAGCACGGTGAGGCCGGTGGGTACATATAGGCCCGACGGTGGAGGAGAGGGATGGCAGCGGCAATGAAACCACGCGGGGACGAGTGGCGGCATGCCCCTGATCGAGAATAGAATGGGGACGGCTGCTAGGGTTTGGGCGGTCTAAATACCACATAGATTGTCGAGTACCTTTCATCGGGGATCTTGGCAAAAGGTACCCACCATCACAGGGCTGTCAGCTGCTAACGGCCATGCCACGTGGCCTCTATTTGTCGGCTGACTCCTACAGGGCTCTCAGCATACTGTGCATAAGACACTTTTATGTTTGTCGAGTATGTATCCGGCTGGGCTTGACAAAGCTTCCCATGTGTTGTGTCCCGTGATCCGTTGCCGCCACCACCACCACGCCGCCGTGCTGGTTCTGATCTCATCTACCACTTCTCCCTCGCTTGTTAGAATCAGTAAGGAGAATATGTTACCGAGCCAAACGTGTGCTAGACTCAGAGGTGCCACATGTGCGGTGCTTGGATCAGACTGAATCGCGATGCCAGTGAAACTACGTCAACCACGATCTTTAGATCGTAAACGCTTTCGGTCTATAAGGGTACGTAGACACACACACTCCCCTCTCATTGCTAGCTAGCATCTCCATAGATAGATCTTTGGGTGTTTCGTGGAAAAAAATTGTTTTAGATGCACTGTTCCCCGTCAAAGATCTAGGCGAAAACCTTGTCTACGACCGGTGGCTGGAGTCGGTGATGGTGACACCCTTAGCGGTTTCCTTCTTGGAGGCAACATCGAGGTGAAGTTCCCACCTCCTTCCACTACCTCTAGGGGAAACCCTTGATCAGTCGATCAGATGATGGTGGCACTCAGGTGTCGTTCCTCCCGTGAGGACGTCATTCTTGGAGGTGTGCGACGCCACCTGTCCCCCGTCGTCGCAGTGACGGCCCTTCCCACCCCGGGCACGGATCTTCGAGGCCTGCCCGATCTGCTCTTCCTGCCCGAGGGCCTCCTCCACCCCCGGCCACTACTTCGCGCGGGTAGCGGTGGGTTCTAGTGCCCGCTCCGCTGGCGCCGCGGATGCATACTCTGAAGTCGGAGGCATGTGCCGCCCGCCACGAGAGGCAAAGGGCAAGGGAGATGGGGGCTGGTCCGACGCGTCTGCGCAGTCCGACCGCCGCCGCCGCGTGATGCCGGTGCCCGACGAGGACGATTGTCTCCTCGAGTGGGTGTGTTGTCAGTATTTACTGAGGCAAAGATGAAGGACCGACGGTTTCGGAGGATCAACGTCAAGCAGCTCCGACTCGGCATTGAGCAATTTGAGCGGGAGGCGGCAGAGGCAGCGGCAGATGCGACGAGGGTGGCCAACCTCAAGGGCAAGCAAGACAGCGTCGTCCTGCGCTTGCAAGGCTACATCATCACCTCCAATTCCTCCTCCGATGACGGATCTGACGGCTCCGACGTGGACCCACCTCCTGCCGGGGACTCCTACAGCTGCGTTGGAGACCGGAAGGGCCATGGGCCAGCGAGGAAGTGGTGAAGCTCGCCCTTTCCTGTTTATAATCTAGTTCTAGTATGTAGTTATAATGTGCCGGATAGTTGAACCATGTGACTTGCCCATTTGGTGATCTTTTGGTGATGTTTATGCCCGTTTGGTACCAGTTTACATGTCCGTTTTTGTCGATTTTGATCATTTCATGATTTACGTACTAGTTGCATGAATTTGTATGGATACAAGGTTCGGAATATGAGATACGTGGGTGTGGAGACGTGGATTTAGGGAGTGCTCGGGCACGTCCTCGGACATATAGGTGGCGGATTTGCCAAGTCGGGCTATAGATGCTCTTAGGGAGAGGGGATGAGGCATTTTGGCTCCCCGGGTCAGATGAACCCGGGAGTAAAAAAGGTAAATCCTTAAAACAACTACATAAATTCAAAAAATCGAAATTTTTTGTGTGGAGAAACATGACTGAGTGTGTGATGTCCATGCCAAATTTCAAAGCATTTGAATATACGAGTAGCTCTTAGAAAAAAGATAGATTTGGGGTATGTGAAAAAAACTTGGGAGGCGTCCCCATCTTCGCCGCCTCCAGCAAGCTTCTCGCCCTCTCTCTCCACGCCACCGCCGGGCGAAGCCCCATGCGGAAGGCGGTGGCAGCAAGACTTCTCTCCCTTGGATGCGTCTGGTGGCTGTGCTAATTGCTGTTGGTTGGGCTCCAATCTCCGCCGCCAGCTTGAGGCCCTCCAGCCTGAAGTTTCAGGAGTGTGGCTAGGAAGGCTGCAGCCACCCCATTCTACATCACTCGTTGTCGATCGCCACAAGTTGCCATTTCCATCCAGTCATGGCTGGCCAGTGGACGCCGGGGCGGGCTGGTCCATTCCGAGATCTGACCGTGGTTGTGCAGAAGGGGGCGTGTCGCTGCCCCTATGAGGTCGAGGGCTGGCCGGGGCACCGTGCTTGTCTATGCTCAGATCCGGGAGCATCGTGACCACCTTGCCTTCGTCGGTGATAGGTCTTATGGTGACCACATTCGCATGCGGCGGCGGCTTCGAGGCGAATTGTGATGGCCATCTTAAGATCTTCTCGAGGGTTTCTCCCTTCAGATCTGATGGTCGACTTCGGCGATGAGATGCAAACTATAGACGATGGCTTGACGCGAAGGAAAGGTTGTGCAGCGGTGGCGGCGCGGGTAGCTGTTGGGATCGTGAAAAAGTTGTGGCGACGACACAATTAATGTTGATGGTGGTGCTACTCGATTACCCGGTTTCAAGCTCCTGAGTGAAAGCCTAGGTCTTACAGGATGGTTATACCTGGTAATGGCGACGTTTTTATGTCGTTACCTTGCTGAATGCCTTGCTCGGATATTTTCAGACTAGTTCTTCTGGGTGAAAACCTAGATTCTGCCTTGGTGGTTGGATCCGATGACAGCGGCGCTTAAGCGTCGCTCCCTTCCTGAAGGCGTTGATGTTGAAGAACATCTCGTTCATGTGCTGTCATGAGATTTTTGTGCGAATATGGTCATAATTGTAGTTTGCTCATCACGGATCTATCACTTTTGGGTTTTTTCCCTCGCCGATGCATAGTTTCAGTCTTACATGACTTTGCTATTTGTTGGCTTGTTTTCTGTGTGTGTGCTACCGTTGGTTGTGTGCATCCTAATTATGCAGAGGCCAGGTGTGTGTGCTCATTGTGTTTGTATCCTCTTGGTGCTTCATTTTAAGCCAACAAAATCGTCCTTTGTAGAAAAAATAAAAAGTTTACTATTTTTGCATTTCTTTGGACCCTTTTTTTAAGAGCTATTCAGATGTTCAAATGCTTTGAAATTTGCATACACTAAAATATCTTTCATGTGAAAAAACTTGGAATTTTTAAAAATATAGTATTTAATTTTGAATTTATTGTTTACCGAGTGCAGATGAGTCCAGCTCAGAATTGGATATTCGGAGGGAACTACCTTGTGTTTGTTTGAGGGATTGAGATTTGGTGGCTTACTGCACCTCTGGGTGTATATGACATGCTCACTAAACATAGTTTTACTTACATCTGTATCCTCTTCCTCAAATCAATATACCAAATAGGACAAGACACCAGCCTGGGGTACTAAAGAAAAAAAGGCTAGTTCGGATTTAAATTTCTCAAAAGAACCCGGATCAAATTACCCAATAGAATGTCTCAAAATCTTGAGGTGGCCTTGGCTAATAGATTTTGTGAAATCCAAAATCTAAAAGGACCACACATCAAATCTACACTTGTGCACAACTAGCTAGGATAATCTTGTACTACATCGTACACTTGGCCATCCCCATGGACGACGCCGCCGGCCACTGCTCTTTCTTGGCCAGCACAACGTAGAGCGGGCTCGCACGGCACATGTCGACGCCGAAGAGGTGGAAGTGGCGCTCCTTGAAGGCCCAGATCTCGACGACGTCCTTCTCCTCGAAGCAGCACCGGGTGATGAAGTCCAGGTACCCTTCCCCCTTGATGATGTTGCCGTGGCTGCTCTCCCACTGCGTCAGCTACAACGCCTTGGTGCCGGCGTGGACGTTGCACACGACAACGGGGAGCCCACCGTGCTTCTTGCCCTGCCTCTTCTTCCTCTTGATCCGCCCCTGCTGCAGCTCCTCCTCCTCGGTCGGCGGGGGCGGCGGCCTTCTTGGCAGCCTCAGGGCTGCGCTGGCGCCCTCACGCGGTATGCTGGCGGCGTAGAGCTCCTCGGGGGAGAGGATCGGGCGGAGGCTGCGCAGCACGCCCGCAGTCGGGAGCCGGAACCGGTTCTGCTGCGGGTCGAGGTCGGTGGCGGTCAGGACCTTCTCATCGATGAAGTGCACCGGCAGGTCGAGCCGCAGGCCGAAGTAGGGGCGTATCCATGCTGGCTCGGCTCGGGGAGCGACGGCGGAGAGCGGCACGGCCTTGATGGGCGTGGCGTCGATGGGCGGCGCCAAGAACGGGACAAGAGCGCCGGAGAGGGAGAGGCCGGCCGCGTTGGCCCGTTGCTCCGCGGCGGCGGGTTCATACACGGCGAGGGTGAGCTCGTGAGGCCTCTTGCGGCCGACGTAGCCCGGCGCGGCCGCTGCCTCGGCAGGGATGATCATGGAAAGGCTGCGGTGGGCTTGGTCAGGGGACGGCATGGCGGGCGCTCGATCGATGGTTCTTGGATCTTTGGGCGTACGTGGTTATCCTGGGCAGGCTAGGCTGGTTCGCTAGGGCTGCTGTTGCAATGGGTGGGCAATGCGATGCGATGGCTCATGCCCCGCATTATGTAGACAGATGCTCGATTGCTCGCCGGAGCCGGGTCGGCTGCGTGCGGGAGAGGGATGTGGGCTGCGCTCCGGACTCGCTCGCATCCTGGATGGATTGGGCGCATTAAATGTTGCCAATCCGGGTTGCGCTCGTTTCCGTGTCTCCCTCCGCCCTCCGGTGTGTAGCCAGCCGCCTTGCGAGCTGCTACTCCTCCCATCTCACGCGGCGGCGTGCGGCCTCCTTGCAAATCCGAGTAGGACTAGGAGTCTAATCAAGGAGGCAAGCTGGTGGGCCACGCTCCCATCCCTCCATCTCACGCGGCGGAGCCCCAACTCCTTCTGACCAATACCCGGCGGCGGCAAACCCCCTGGCCTCCTGCCATAAAGCGGTGGATATGGATCATGAGACATCATCAACCGCTAGCGGAGAGGACAAGAGATGGTTTCTTCTTTAGACGAAAGGCTCAAGAAAAGAGTGCGGCATTTTTAGTGTCCGGGCTCATCGCACCTGATCAGATTTTCTTTATAAAAAATCAAAAGAAAATTCAAAAAATATGCATGGTAGAAAATTTATTGCATGAGGCCCGCTTCAATTTTTAGATAATTTGAATATCTGAGTAACTCTTCGAAAAAAAGACAAATCAGATCAGTACAGTGCATGAACAGGAAACTTTTTTATAAACCCCGAATTTGTCTTTTTTGCCGAGAGCTATTCAGATGTCCAAATAATTTAAAAATTGAAACGGACCTTACGCATCAAACTATCTATCGCACACAAAAATGGAATTTTATTTTTTTAATATTTGTTTTTATTTATTTTTCATCGGCAAGGGTGCAGCTGAACCTTGGCTTAGAAATGAATTATCGTCAAAAAAAGCGCACTTTGAATTAACAGTCATGAGACTGGCTAGAATTACATCTAGCATTCCAACCACAGAGAAACATACTATAAAACAACCTAAAAAGGAACAACAAGCGCACACCTTTTTTTTGGAAATGGAGGCATACCCCCTGCCTCTACATCATAATAATGCATACAGCCATCTTATTAAAAGTTCGCAAAGTAATACAAAGTCGTCAAAGTATTACAGCTCACAAGTGGAGTGAAAATAAAATTAAAATAAAAGTCATGCCGACAATCACAACCGGAATGGCAAAAAGAAGGACAAGCTCCATAGATTCCTATCATGTTATGCGACCGCCATCCGAACCGGTTGAATAAAACCCGTGCTACCATCTCCCAGTGATTGCACCCAGTAACCAAAGGCTCCCTGAATTCCATAGGAGTGAGTAAGGACCACATACGGATCCAAGCAGTAGCTCTGAAGATGACCTGCAAGAAAGATAAATTGTTTTGTCTGTTAAAAATCAAATCATTCCTGCAATTTCATATAGCTCACAAAAGCGCACATATTCTGATCCGAATATGAGCCGCCGTAGTATGTTTAACTCCAGTTAACCATGTTCCAAACAACGATGTAATGTCAACTGGAGGAGTAATGTTAAAGGCTATATGAATCGATCTCCACAATAATTTGGCGAGTGGGCATTCAAGAAATAAATGTTGTATTGTTTCATCATGATCACAAAAACAACATCGTGAACTACCTACCCAACTCCTCTTGATTAAGTTGTCCTTTGTAAGAATTACTTGTTTGTGGACAAACCACATAAAGATTTTAATGCGCAAAGGAACCTTAATCTTTCAAATATGCAGCGATCTCGAGATTGGGCCAGAATTAACCAGATCCATATAAAAAGATTTTTCCGTGAAAACTCCATTCTTAGCTAGTTTTCCATTGTGTCGAATTCGGTTGGTCGGAGAGTTGAACATCTATCAATCTCCGAACCAAGTGCATCCATGCAGTCCAACGCTCACCAACTAACGCTCATCTGAACTGGATATTCAGTGGACTCGTATGTAGAACAGTGCCTACGTAGTCCTCCTTACGTTGCACTATGTTATATAGGGTGGGATACTGTATGGCCAGGGGCGTCTCTCCTAACCATGTATCCTCCCAAAACCTTGTTGACATCCCATTGGCAACTACGAATTTGACCCTACGAAAGAACAAGTCCTTCACTCTCACGACCACTTTCCAGAATGGCGAGTCGGTTGGTCTCATGGTAACCTGAGCTAGTGTTTTCGACTCTAGATAATTATTACGCAAAATCTGTGCCCACATGCCCTCCGGCTCAGTCTCTAACCGGTAGAGCCATTTTCTCATAAGGCATTTGTTCTTGATTTCTAAGTTCTCAATACCGAGCCCGCCCTGGTCTTTTGGTCGACAAAGAATGTCCTATCGCGCGAGATGGTATTTCCTCTTGGCCTCATCTGACTACTAGAAGAATTGAGATCCAAAGAAATCAAGTCATTTTCATACCCCTTTTGGAATTTCTAAGAATGATAGTAGGAACATCGACATACTAGTCAGTACTGAGTTAATTAGCACTAGCCGACCTCCATAGGACATGAGCTTACTCTTCCAGCAGCTCAGCTTTTTTTCTATTCGATCTTCGATACATTTCCATTCTTTATTAGATAACTTACGGTGATGGATCGGTATGCCCAAATAACTAAATGGTAAAGAGCCCAATTCACATCCAAACAATTGTCTATATGTATCTTGTTCATCTTTGGCCTTCCCAAAGTAGAACAGTTCACTTTTGTGGAAGTTTATCTTTAAACCAGACAATTGTTCAAAGAGGCATAAAATAAGTTTCATATTACGTGCCTTAGCAATGTCGTGATCCATAAATAAGATAGTGTCATCAGCATACTGTAGAATGTATACTCCTCCATCAACCAGATGAGGAACTAACCCCTCCACTTGCCCATGCTGTTTGGCCCTGCCAATGAGAATAGCTAACATATCGGCCACAAATTAAACAAGAGAGGAGACATGGAATCTCCTTGTATCAAACCCTTGTGTGTTTGAAAATAGTGACTGATATCATCGTTAACCTTGATTCTGACACTACCTTTCTGGACTTGAGAACCCACTTGGTTCCGCCAGACCTCGCTAAATCCTTTCATGCACATTGCCTCCTGTAGGAAGGACCACTTTACTTTATCATACGCCTTCTCGAAATCCACTTTGAAGATAACCCCATCAAGCTTCTTCGAATGGATTTCATGTAGCGTTTCATGCAAAACGACCACCCCTTCCAGTATATGTCGCCCTGGCATGAGTGTTGTTTGGCTCGGTTGTACCACTAAATGCGCGATCTGTGTCAATCTATTGGTCCCCACCTTTGTGAAGATTTTGAAACTCACATTAAGAAGGCAAATTGACCTGAACTGTTCAATCTGAACTGCCTCTTTTTTCTTTGGCAATAACGTAATCATACCAAAGTTAAGATGAAACAACTCTAAATGACCGTTACAGAAATCATGAAACATAGGCATAAGATCATCTTTAATAATATGCCAACATTTCTTATAGGATTCAGCTGGAAACCCATCTAGTCTCGGTGCTTTATTCGATTTCATTTGTGAGATTGCATCTAGAATCTCCTTCTCAGTAAAAGGTGCAGCTAAAATATAGTTCTCTTCTACCTGGAGCTGAGGGATATCTCCAATTACATTTTCGTTTAGGGTCACTGAGGGAGTCCTGGATTAGGGGGTATCCGGACAGCCAGACTATATCCTTTGGCCGGACTGTTGGACTATGAAGATATAAGATTGAAGACTTCATCCTATGTCCGGATGGGAGTCTCCTTGGCGTGGAAGGCAAGCTTGGCAATACGGATATGTAGATCTCCTTCCTTGTAACCGACTCTGTGTAACCCTAGCCCCCTCTGGTGTCTATATAAACCGGAGGGTTTAGTCCGTAGGACCAACAACAACAATCATACCATAGGCTAGCTTCTAGGGTTTAGCCTCTTTGATCTCGTGGTAGATCAACTCTTGTACTACTCATATTATCAAGAACAATCAAGCAGGAAGTAGGGTATTACCTCCATCAAGAGGGCCCGAACCTGGGTAAACATCGTGTCCCCTGCCTCCTATTACCATCCGCCTTAGACGCACAGTTCGGGACCCCCTACCCAAGATCCGCCGGTTTTGGCACCGACATTGGTGCTTTCATTGAGAGTTCCTCTGTGTCGTCATTATTAGGCTTGATGGCTCCTTCGATCATCGATAGCGATACAGTCCAGGGCGAGACTTTTCTCCCCGGACAGATCTTTGTATTCGGCGGCTTCACACTGTGGGCCAACTCACTTGGCCATCTGGAGCAGATCGATAGTTACGCCCCTGGCCACCAGGTCAGGTTTGAAAGCTTAAACTACACGACCGACATCCGCGAAGACTTGATCTTCGACGGATTCGTGCCCCTGCCGAGTGGGCCACACGGTCACGATGAGGATGATTTAGCTCTACCATCGGACAGTGTTCGGGAGACTGCACCGACAACCGCTCCGACCCTCAATTCGGAGCCAATTGCGCCATCCATGGACGGGTGGATAGACCCCACCACGGAGGCCGCATTCTTAGCGGCGATCGAGCCGAGTATCGACCTTACCCTTCACAAGAGTCGTGACGCCAAACTGCCGGATTCTTCCCCGGCCACGGACTCCGAACCGCCTACGCCCGTGCCTATCGAATCTGACTGGGCACCGATCATGGAGTTCACCTTCGCAGATATCTTTCAGCACTCGCCCTTCGGCGACATACTGAACTCATTAAGGTCTCTCTCCTTGCCAGGAGAGTCCTGGCCGAACGATGTCTGGCAGGATTGGGATGCGGATGACGAAGAAATTTGCCGCCCACCCACCACCCACTTAATGGCCACTTTCGACGATTTGATGGACATGCTCGACTTTGACTCCGAAGACATTGACGGTATGGACGACGATGCAGGAGACGAACAAGAACCACTGCCCACAGGGCACTAGGCAGCCACCTCATCATATGATATATATATGTGGTGGACACACCCAAAGAAGGCAATGGCGACGGGACAGCGGAGGATGACCCCTCCAAGAAGCAACCCAAGCGCCGACGACAGCGGTGCCACTCTAAGTCTCGCCAAAGCAAAAGCGGTGATACCGGCACAGGAGATAATAGCACTCCGGACATTGCCGAAGATAACGACAATCCCCTCCAGCAAGATTTAGAGCAGGAGGGCGGAGAAGCCAGCCCTCCCGAGAGAGCGGCAAATGGAGAAGCGGAGGATGATAATTACATGCCTCCCTCCGAAGACGAGGCAATCCTTGAAATGATGAATTTGTCATGCCTGAGGATCCCGTCGAGCAAGAGCGCTTCAAGCACCGGCTTATAGCCACGGCAAATAACCTTAAGAAAAAGCAACAACAGCTTCAAGCTGATCAAGATTTGCTAGCTGACAGATGGACTGAAGTCCTTGCGGCCGAGGAATATGAACTTGAATGCCCCTCCAAGAGTTACCCAAAGCGCAGGTTGCTACCCCGACTGGAGGAGGAAGCATTAAAACCTACATCTCCAGCGTATGACGCGGCTGATCGGCCACCTCGTGGCCGCGACAGAGAGGCATTTCAGCCAAAAGCTCAGCCCGCACCCCGACTCAACTCAAATAAAAATGTCAAGGCATGGGGAAACACGCTAGACCTGCGAGACGTATTGGAGGACAAAGCAAAAAACGCTAGATTGATCTACGGATCACGAGGGCGCGCCACTACGCGAGATGATAACCGTCACACTGGATACAGTAAAAGTAAATCCGTCCGGGCCGAACACAGCGGACAAGACTCATTTGAGCTGCGTCACGATATAGCCCAGTACAGAGGTGCCGCACACCCCCTATGCTTCACAGACAAAGTAATGGATCACCAAATCCCAGAGGGTTTCAAACCCGTAAATATCGAATCGTACGACGGCACAACAGATGTTGCGGTATGGATCGAGGACTTCCTCCTGCACATCCACATGGCCCGTGGTGACGATCTACACGCCATCAAATACCTCCTACTCAAACTCAAAGGACCAGCTCGGCATTGGCTCAACAGCCTGCCAGCAGAATCCATTGGCTATTGGGAGGATCTGCAAGCCGCATTCCTCGATAACTTCCAGGGCACTTATGTGCGACCACCAGATGCCGATGACTTGAGCCACATAATTCAGTAGCCAGAGGAATCGGCCAGGCAATTCTGGACACGGTTCCTGACAAAGAAAAATCAAATCGTTGACTGTCCGGATGCAGAGGCCCTAGCAGCTTTTAAGCACAATATCCGTGACGAGTGGCTCGCCCGGCACCTTGGCCAGGAAAAGCCGAAATCTATGGCAGCCCTCACGACACTCATGACCCGCTTTTGCGCGTAAGAGGACAGCTGGCTGGCTCGAAGCAATAACATATCAAAGAACCAAGGTACTTCGGATACCAAGGACAAAAATGGTAGGTCACGTCGCAAGAAACACAAGTGCCGCATCAATAGTGAAAATATTGAGGATACGACAGTCAATGCCGGATTCAGAGGCTCTAAACCCGGTCAGCGGAAAAAGCCATTCAAAAGAAGCACTCTGAGCCCGTCCAGTTTGGACTGTATACTCGATCGCTCGTGTCAAATACACGGCACCCCCGACAGGCCAGCCAACCACACCTACACGGAATGTTGGGTGTTCAAGTAGGCCGGCAAGTTAAATGCCGAAAACAAAGATAAGGGGTTACATAGAGAAGACGAGGAGGAGCCCCGGCCACCGAACACCGGAGGACAGAAGAGGTTTCCCCAAAAGTGTGGATCGTGAACATGATATACGCAACCCACATCCCCAAGAGGGAGCGGAAGCGTGCGCTAAGGGACGTATATGCGTTGGAGCCAGTCACCCCAAAGTTCAACCCATGGTCCTCCTGTCCGATCACCTTCGATCGCAGGGACCACCCCACTAGTATCCGTCATGGCAGATTCGCCGCACTGGTCCTAGACCCAATCATAGAAGGATTTCACCTCACTCGAGTCCTTATGGACGACGGCAGCAGCCTGAACCTGCTTTATCAGGACATAGTGCGCAAAATGGGTATAGACCCCTCAAGGATCAAACCCACAAAACGACCTTCAAAGGCGTCATACCAGGTGTAGAGGCCCATTGCACAGGCTCAGTCACACTGGAAGTGGTCTTCGGATCCCCGGATAACTTCCGAAGCGAGGAGTTAATCTTTGATATAGTCCCGTTCTGCAGTGGTTATCATGCACTGCTCGGGCGAACCACATTTGTGAGATTTAATGCGGTACCGCATTATGCATACCTCAAGCTCAAGATGCCAGGACCTCGTGGGGTCATCACAGTCAATGGAAACACACTCAAGAGCGCTCTCTCCGCACGGAGGAGCACACTACGGCCCTCGCAGCAGAAGCACAAAGCAGCCTCTTCAGGCAATCCACCAGTTTAGTGATTAAACACCCGGACACTGTCAAGCACGTCTGGAGTAATCTGCAACAAGACCGCCTGGCACGTTCCGAGCTTGCATAGCAATGCGGCCCCCACCCCAGTCCCAGCCAAACAGCGAAATTTGTGCCACACGTACATAATTACGCATTGAAAATACCATGGGCATAGGTGGGGGCACGACTACGACACGCCCCAAAACGCGGCTCAACCGCACTAGGGGCTTCCCGCCTTATTATTTTTTCTCTCTTTCAGGACTTTACTCTCTGGAAACCCCGTCTGGCAGTACGATTGCCGGACACACGATACAACAACCAAGGAGGCAGAAAGCTACGTTGCATCATGGAATTCCCAGGTGGTCTCTGATAACGAGTGAAATACCTGCTTTAAATACCATTCCTCAGCTTGCCCTTGGAGGGGACATGTCAAATAGTCCTACTTTTTTCTTATCGCACTGCTTGTATCATTCTGCTTCGACGCACCTTTTTGAATACACAATGCATAGCACTCAACTATTATCGCATGCTCTATTCTTTTTTATTTATATATTCATTCATGACATTCAGCACCCGTACACCCTGGTACGGCCAATATTCCAGGGGTTTAAGCATACCCCATAATACGGCGTGAGAAGTCTGAACACTTTCGATAGTGCGGTACCCCAAACTTATAACATTATATGCATCAGCTCCGAATCATGTCTTGGGTCAATAGTTGGGTTTGCCCGTCTCCCATGTTTTGGTACCTTACGTTCCGCTATATCGGCTAAGGTAGCACTGGGAGAACTACTGTGATTGTGCCCCAGTTCATCTAGGCAAGCACCTCGGTAGAGAAAGCTAAAACTGACTGTCATGATAAGGCGAGAGCTGGTCGCTGTTCGAGAGGTCTCGAGTCCCTGAAGACTTATGCCGCTTAGGGCAAGGAGTCGGCTTTGTCCATCTTAGGCATGTATAGCGCCCGGAATTCGGCCTTCCGAATACTAGGGGCTTCGCCAAAATTTAAAATTATAGACTTCTATGGCTAAGTGAGAGTGATAAAGCATTATAGTCCGATTGCCTTGTTCGTTGTGCTGAGAACCTCCCTCGAAGGACCCAACAATGGGAAAAAGAGTGATCAGATTTATCCCGAACACCCTAGCACTCGTGGCATGGGGGCAGAAGATGACGACTGGCCATCTCTCAGATTTGATAAACAACCGCACAGAAGGTAATATTTTAAATTCAAACAAGCGTTGCATAACGCACATGAACAAGTTTTCATAATACAGGATCACACGAGCAAGTTCATTCAAAAATTACATCTTTTGCACCCTCGTCCGCCACAAGACGGCCGGGCACCCTTCAGGACACCGTCATAATACATTTCAGGGTGGCGATGCTCCTTGCCCTGCGGCGGCCCCTCCTTCACCAGCTTCTCGGCGTCCATCTTGGCCCAGTGCACCTTCGCACGGCAAAAGTCCGACGTGCACCTTCGATGCAGATGGACCGCTTTATGACTTCCAGCCGTGGGCAGGAATCCACAAGCCACCTCACCAGGCCGAAGTAGCTGTTGGGAAGGGAGTCGCCGGGCCACATCCGGACTATAAGGCCCCTCATGACCTGTTCAGCCGCCTTGTGCAGCTCGACCAGTTGCTTCAGCTAGTCGCTCACAGGCATCGGGTGTTCGGTCCCAGTATACTGAGACCAGAACAACTTCTCCGCCGAGCTTCCCTCCTCGGCCTGGTAGTACTTTGTGGCATCTGACACGCCGCGGGGCAAATCTGCGAATGCTCCTGGAGAGCTCTGGACTCGTGTAAGTAACAAGTAATTTACTTTCACATGCTTGCTTTGCATAATGAATGCCTTACCCGCCGCTATCTTCCTCATTGCCTCAATTTCCTGGAGGGCCTTTTGGGCTTCAGCCTTGGCACACTTTGTGCTCTCGAGGGCCGCGGCAAGCTCGGACTCTCGCGTCTTCGAGTCAAGCTCCAAAGTCTCGTGCTTCTTCGCGAGAGCCTGGAGCTCTTGCTGCACCTCGCCCACCCGTGCCTCCTGTTTCTCCCACTCGGTGCACTCCCTGGCCGCTTTGTTTTCGGCCTCGGACAGCGCTTGCTTCAGGGTCGCCACTTTAGTCATGGCCCCTGGCACATCCATGATGATCCTATCATTTTGCAACCACATCTTTTTTTATATAGACAAGGTATTACTTACCTTTGTTCTCCTCGAGCTGCCTCTTGGTAAGGCCGAGCTCTTTCTCGGACCGCTCGAGGTTCTGCTTCAGTGCGGTGACCTCCGCAGTCTGTGCGGCAGAGGTCAGCAGCGAAGCTTGCATACGCATACAGACATACGTATATTGGACTCCTGCAGATTTTATTTGATCCTCTATTTGTCTTTTCTTTGTGAACACCAAACAGAGCATCAGGGGCTACTATCTATGCGGTAATACTTTCCTAAATTTTAAACACTTACCTCAAAGCCTGTTAGAAGGCTGGCACAGGCTTTAGTCAGTCCGCTCTTGGCGGACTGAACCTTCTTGATCACCGCACTCATAATAGTGTGGTGCTCTTTGTCGATGGAAGCGCCATGAAGCGCTCCCAGCAGGTTGTCCGGTGCCTCTGGGTAGACAGAGGTCACCGGCACGGGCGGCTTGCCCCACTTGGAAGGGGGCCGCCTGCCGGAGTCCGGAACCACTGGAGGTTCCGGCGCGGTGTTCGGCTGAGGGCCGAACTTGGAGCCCTTAGGAGTCTTTCTCCCTTTGCGCCTGGAGTCCGGGAGGTCACCTTGAGGCGCCTCCGGTACTATCTCCCGCCGGCTCGGTGCCCCTTGAGACAGTACCTCGACATTGTATGTAGGGCGAGGAGAGGAGGCGTTTGGAAGTGTATCACTATTCATATCCGATGAGTCCAAGGAACCGTCTGACGAGGATACGTCGATACGGGCTCGGGGCGGACTGCATGATCATATTCCACGTTAGGGGAAGCAGTGCAATAAAAGTATGCTATGAGTTACTCTGGTATATGAATACTTACGACTTCACCAGGGGCTTGGCCCTAAGTAACCACTCGTCTTCGCTGTCGGCGGCGGCGGTGGAACAGTCCAGAAGGAGAGTCCTTCCCTTCTTGGACCCTTCGGCCTCCCCGATTGGGCCGACCTTCCTTTTCTTGTCCCCCCTGGCTGGAGGGGGAGAATCTTCATCTCCCTCCTCCTCGTTTTTACGGGAGGAGTGCGTCTCAGAGTTATCGGACGATGAGTCCGATACCACCTGGCGCCGGGAACTCTTTCGGGTTCCCGTGGCCTTCTTCTTGATCTTCTTCTCCAGCACCCCATAAGGAGCCGGAGTCCGCATCTCTGTCAGGAGAGCGTCTGCAGGGTCTTCGGGCAGAGGGGCCAGACAGTCAATCTGCTTCGATGTCTCCACCCAGTCCTATCAAAGGCATGGGAGCTCAGATCCTGCACATGGTTAAACTATGGAAAATAAATACCCTACGAGATGTACAGAACTTACCGGAATCGCAGGGCGCGCCGCGCTTAGCCCGCGGTCCTCGGTAAGGGGAGGGGGGACCTCGGCGCCCTTGAACAGCACCTTCCAGACATCCTTATGCGTCGCGTCGAAGACCTCGCGCAGAGTCTGGTGTTGGGCCGGGTCGAACTCCCATAAGTTGAAAGCCCGTTGTTGACACGGGAGGATCCGGCGGAAGAGCATGACCTGGACTATGTTGACAAGCTTGAGTTTCTTGCCTATCATGTTCTAGATACACTTCTGGAGTCCGTCCAGCTCCACCGATGAGCCCCAGGACAGGCCCTTCTCCTTCCAGGAAGTGAGCCACGTGGGGATTCCGGATCAAAACTCGGGGGCCGCCACCCATTTGGTGTCGCGCGGCTCGGTGATGTAGAACCACCCCGATTGCCACCCCTTTAGGGTCTCCACGTAGGAGCCCTCGAGCCATGTAACGTTGGGCATTTTGCACACCATGGCTCCGCTGCATTCCGCTTGTTGACCGCCTACTACCTTCGCTTTGACATTGAAGGTCTTCAGCCACAGGCCGAAGTGAGGCCGGATGCGGAGGAAAGCTTCGCACACGACGATGAACGTCGAGATGTTGAGGATGAAATTCGGGGCCAGATCATGGAAGTCCAGCCCATAATAGAACATAAGGCCGCGGACGAATGGATGGAGGGGAAACCCCAATCCGCGGACAAAGTGGGTGAGGAAAACCACCATTTCATGAGGTTCCGGGGTAGGGACGATCTACCCCGCGACTGGCAGCCGGTGCGCGATATCCGCGGCTAAGTATTCGGCCCCGCGCAGCTTTTTGATGTCTCCCTCCGTGACGGAGGAGACCATCCACTTGCCTCCCGCTCCGGACATGTTTGGAGAGGGTTGAGGAGAAGGATGTGGACTTGGGCGCTGGAGCTCGAGTGCGTGAGAATGGATGAGCAAGGAGGAAGAAGGCATGGGTAGAAAAAGGTGAACCCTTATCCCTTTATAAGGGCGGGCTAAACTATGCGCCCCCACCAGCCTGGTAAAACTCGCTTATCCCCCAAGCGCCGTAATTGATGGCGCGGTTGGGTTACCCACGTCCGTATTGATGGGAATCCCATAATAAGGGGACACGATCTCTGCTTTGACAAGACGTGCCAAGGAAACCGCCTCGTGAAACACGCTGAGGTTGGTTGTGAAAAACGATTCGAATGGTGACCTGGCCGTGGTGTGATGCCACACTACAAAATGCATCGGCAGATTAGATTTGTGAATATATTATTCTCTCTACGGTTGTATGTGGAACTTGTTTTGCAGAGCCGGACACGATCCGCATGTTCAAAATCTTCTATGAAGTATTCGGGGGAGGAACCCGCCTTGCAATGTCGAAGACAATCTGCGCGCCGGACTCATCGTCATTGAATCCTGTTTCAGGGGCTACTGAGGGAGTCCTGGATTAGGGGGTATCCGGACAGCCGGACTATATCCTTTGGTCGGACTGTTAGACTATGAAGATATAAGATTGAAGACTTCGTCCCGTGTCCAGATGGGACTCTCCTTGGCGTGGAAGGCAAGCTTGGCAATTAGGATATGTAGATCTTCTTCCTTGTAACCGACTCTGTGTAACCCTAGCCCCCTCCGATGTCTATATAAACTGGAGGGTTTAGTCCGTAGGACCAACAACAACAATCATACCATAGGCTACACTACAAAAAAGACACATCCGTGACATTTTGGGTCGAACGAATTTTTTTTTCTGTCATACATATGACACTTCTATGACGATAATTGTGACAAAACCCGGTATCATCATAGATGTGGTGGGCTCCTACTTATATGACAAAAAATCATGACAGAAAATGGGCTTTTCGTGCTGGGCGGGCCGGAGACGCAGCTGCATGACATTCTTTGGGCCCTCCATGACGGAAAAAAACCATGGTAGAAGTGAGGGCGAGGAAAATTTCGGGGATTTCCCGGTTACGGTGGGAGGTCGGGGGCCGAGCGATGCACGTTTCTCTCGTACACGTACGCGCGTGTGTGCGAGGCATTGGCTCTAACTGAACCCAAGCGAGGCGTTGGGCTCTAACTGAACCCGAGCGATTGCACTGCAGGCTACGCGTTACTGAACCCAAGCGATCGATCGATGGCTGTTAACTGAACCCAATCGAGCGATTCCTTCGCTACTGCTGCTAACTGAAGCCGATCGATGCTGCCTCTGGATGAACA